>NW_013952405.1:6292764-6306197 GCF_001266775.1 Austrofundulus limnaeus
TGACCAAAAATTCTAAAATTCACATAAAATAGGATAAGAATGTAAAAAACAACAGTAGCAAATAAATCAGAACATTAAAAAATATAAGATAAGAGGTAAAAAAAATTATAATATAAGTAAACTAAAATAAGATAAAAATGTAAAAAAAACAAGAGTAGCAAATAACTCAGAACATGACATTTACTGCACATTTACTGCACATGAAACAGGACAAAAAGTACACAACAATCACAACACGGCAAATTAAAACAAGCATATGGTGAAAAATATCCATAAACCAGGTTGTTAACATTATTTTGTAGATGTAGATGAAGAAAAACAACACTTTCCCTCTAATTCACATCTGCTTCCTACCTGGATCTGCTCCTGGTGGCAAACTGAATTTTTGTGGCCCTGTGGTAAGGCTGGTCCAGACTGGACTCCTTCCACGGAGAGTTYTGGATGGGAGAGCGCTCATACTCCACACCGGTCTGCCCTGAAGACTCATGGGACGACTGCAGGGTCTCATCTGACAACTGGAGGGGGTCTGAACAGGAAGTGCCCAGCATTGCAGGTGAGAGGGGGAATGAGGAGTCCACGTCTACGACGGATAAAAAAAAAATACAACAAACACAAAGTTATGGAAATAAAATAAGAACTAAACGTGCTGATACACTGATATTAATTCAAAATTAAATATATATTACTTAAAACTGACCAGGCACTGTTAAACTGGATGAATCTCAGCTTGTTTCTTTAAAGCTTATCAACAATTTTGCACCAAAATCTCCCYCAATATGGAGTTCATAACTTTTTTTCACTAAATGTTGTTAAATTGTGTTTCTTAGGATATARATATGACTTTAACTCACCCTCATCCAGAGCCACCACATCAGAGAGGGAGCTGTCATCAGACATGCACATATCTGTACAGAAAACACGTGTCAGTGTTTCTGTCGCAGTGTTACACTGATTACCCTGAAGGGGGCAGCAGAGGGGCTCACCTTTGTTTTGGCTGCTTGACATGGAGACGGATGGTGAATTGCACTCGCTCTTGATTCTGTGCTGAAGCACGGCCTCCTGCAGGTCCTTCACTTTCTTCTCCTCCCTTCTGCACTGCTGCAGCCTGTTCTTCTTCTGTGGTTTAGTGAGGTTGCCTTCGAGGGAGAGCTTACGGGCCGCCTCGTAAATCTGTCGCTGGACCGCCAAGTCRGTCTCTAGCGCTTGTAACTCTGAATCCTACAATGAAAAAAACTAACTGAAACTCAGAGTTCAAGCGAAAGAATGACAGTTCACGTCTTTTCTTTGTGTAAAAATGATATACAGGATGTACCTGTTGATCCTGAAGGATCAGCTCTTCGTCCAGTTTGAACGACGCTCCAATYCTCCTTCGAACCCGAGGCGGCTTCTCGTCAGGCATCAGAGGATAGTCTGAAGGAAGTGTGCCTGTTAGCTCCTGTACACACACATGCAAAAAAAATATTAAAAACAAAATGAAGCGAAAACCACAGCGTCTCTGTGTTGCAGAGGTCACTTACTGCCTCCCTGATGCAGAGTTTTCGCAGCTCCAGCAGGCAGAGCTCCAGGCGCTCCTCCAGAGACTGGTGCTTCAGTTTCAGAGCTCTGGTGTGGGTGGCCAGGTCCTTCACCGGCGACGTGGGGCTGTCTGAACCTGCATTAAACACACACACACACACACACACACAACCTTTCCTTTTCAACATTAACAATGAAAAACAACAAAAATAAATAAAGACATTCCACTATACTTCTGCAGCTAACAGAAAAGTTTTTATAATATTAAGATTCTCACATGAGCTGCATCTGAGAGTTTATAGAATATACAGTATGTACTTAATAAGACTATAGTTATTTATGGTTACTCATTTATAAGCCAGCACCTTTAAATACCTTCATCATAGTGTTTTTGTTCTTGTTTTAAGTTACTTGATGATGTCAGAGGGGTGTTTTATTGTGTTTAAACAAGTTCACTGTTAGTGTGCAGATACTGATGTAAACTGTAAAACTCATTTCAGCCTGAGCTATCATAAGTATTGTTATTTCTTAATGTTGCAGCCTTCATCATCACTTGAAGTTTGAACCTGATAAACACTCCTAATGAAGATTCTGCTTTTGTGTTTTCCTTACCGGAGTGTACGATGATGCCACTGTCTGTGTCGCTGATCTCCTCTTTACTCTCAGTGCTCGTCATCTTGACTTTCTGCTCACGGGTTTTTGTAACGACCTGTTGGGACGGGCAAAATTAATTCAAATGAGCAAAGTTTGATGTTTTTTTTTAAATAATTCCCCCTTTGTTTATCCTGCCACATGGCTTTATTCACTCCCCTTTGCTGCTTTACTTAACAGAAGTGAATGACTGGCGGGTGTTCTTTTTACACCCTTATCCAATCAACTCTGCTTCTCCCCCCTCCTCCTCGTTTTCTCTCCTGTGCGCAATCACAAAAGAGGCAGACCTCCGCGGCTGACTCGGCACATGTGCGGGGGGTGTTCATCTGAACTGTGGTGCCATGGTTACGGGGCACGAGGCGGCTGGCTGGGGGAGCGTGTCGCCATGAGGCGTAGAGGGCATTTAAAAAAAAAGCCCAGACCCCCAAAAAGAAAGCAGATGGCAGCGGGAATGACCCCCACTTGTGGACTGCACCTGTTCTCCCCCTCTCTGTTTCTATTCAACCAGTGTCCAGAGAGTCCTCTGGGGGCTTTGAAGTGGAAGAATGTCTCAGTGCCGGGCTTGTCCACGCGGCATCACGTCACAAGGTCCCTGCTGACTCCTGCACAACACTACCTAGTTCACTTTACGCACTGAGAGCTGCTTATGTTTAAGGCGCTGTTGTTGTTCTACAAACAGCATGTGAATGATATTAAGCAAAAAGTAGCTGCAGAGAGAAACAACAGCCAGAAGAGAAAAACAACACAAAAACCAGAAAATAATCTAAAAAAAAAAAAAAAAATCCCAGAGGATCACATTCGACAGGAAATGACACGTTAAAAAAGCTTCTTGCATAAGATTATAAACATGTAAATACCAGGTAAATTCACCTCATATTTTTCATGCCAGACTTTCAAACTGAGATCATCTTGTGATAAACGGGGATTATAAATGACAATATGCATAATCTCATGCACCGGGCAAGATTTTGAGAAGGATTTGTTAGAATTTGTAGTATGTGTTGTGGATGACTCTCAGCTACTTCCACTCCAAATTTTATCTTGATATTTTTAAATCGTTGGTTATTGAATAAAATCAGTCATGAGGATAATCAATCGGCTCCAACAGCTAATGCCAAAGTTTAAAGCGAAGATGTGTTGCACTCAAAGTATATGTACCCAAAAATGTACAATAGGTTGCCTTCAGGCCCAGGCCGCCCTTGAAAAAGAGATCTGTGATGCCTGGTTAAATAACAGTAAATAAATAAATATGCTGGGGATGACTCACAGTGCCACACTGAACTTAAGCTCAATATCTGTAATATCAGCTGAGTTATAGACTTTTTTTTGTATTATTTTTTTATAGTGAAGTGTTTTTGTTCAGAAATAACAATGATGTGTTTCTTCTGTGTAATCCTCAGCTCCTGTCTCGGCTGCTGCGTTTGGAGATTGATATCAGGCGTTTTCCTGCTGAGATGACGAGGACTCAAAGCCCACGTGAATGAGAACCTCCTCTGACAGGATATCACCGTTTATCCCACAGGTCCGACCCATTCAGCACAACAACTCATGTGAACTGACACAGCTATGAGCAACCGCTATCACAATGAGCCTATAAGCCGAGCAGCTTGAGTCAGTAAAACAACTCTGCAACAAAAGGCCTGTATCAACCGACTGGCCTCAGAAATGTGCTGTGGTTCGCGAGATCTGCTGACAGCTCTCGAGCTCGAGCAGCAATATTAGGCCGGTTACTGGGACGAAGCTGCACTGAGAGGCAGGGAGCGAAGGAGAAGGAGTGGTGCTGACTTGAGTTTTAAGCGTGCGAGGTCAAAGCCTGCTGTACTCGCMGACACATGGCTCCGTGTTGCAGCAATCCAAAACTAAAGACGTCAACTTTAATCCAGCCACAGGCAAGAGTGCTGTGGGATATACACACTCACAACCCACAAGTGTGTGAAAACTTTCACACGAGTCTGTGGTTGGGAGGGGTTTAGGCTGAGTGAGTGAGTGGGTTTGGGGTAAACTTTCACTTGGAGTTGCAGCTCAGTGCCAAAACACTAATGTCATTTGTCATCACTTTCATACGAACCTGAAGTTGTAGGAGTGTGGAGCCAAAAACACAAGGTTTCTGGATTGCGTGTGACAGGATGGGTAGTTCMTGTCCTGAGGGTATGAGTGCTGATAACGCTGTCTCCACCCGGCAGATGTAAACAAGCATCTTAATTGAGGGAAGAGTCTGATCGTCCCTAAAGATGACACAAAGATGGCTGTACCTCCCAGCCTCGCAGCTCACCGGACTGTGACCGTGTAACGTCGACGGAAGTTGATGTTTATGTCAAGACATTTCTGTCTCCCAGACTTCTCCCACCACCCTTTCCCATGAGCCTTCGGAGCTGCGTATTCCTGGACTGCAGCCACCACCTCCATGCTCATTACCACTGTGGTCGGCCCTGGAATTACCAACGGGGACCAGCTTCAGCGAGGAAACGGCGAGGGCTGCCTGAAACCAGACCGGGGCCTTGTTCGAACCCTGTAATTAAGATTCCCCACTGAATGCTGATACTATGGAAGAAACCGAACGACTTTTCAGCATGCTTTATTTCAGAGGCTGACAAAAAGCCAAAATCCATTCAGCAAAAAGGATCCACTCCAATATTGACTGCTGGGAGAAAAGTGCATCAATCAATGTGGGGAGGGCAGCAGAGAAAAGAAAAGAGGTGTTGTGTTACAATGGGAGAGCTGTTTGCCTTAAGAAGCAGTGATGAGTATTTAAGTTTTTACAGAAAGCAAAACATAGTCAAAAGTATGCAAATATCTAAAACCAGAACTCTAAAACCCTATCAGCCTCCTAAATTGACCAACTTTTATCAATAAATGTCATAAAAGTCTTAGTTTTCTTGACAGAGACAATGCAGAGGTAATAAGCGTTATGCCAGCCTGCTCCCAGTCCCTGAATGCCATATGTTGACCAGACAGCCCAGTGACAAGAAGGGATCGGCTCCATTGTTCTCCAGAGGCTGGATCGAACTCGAACATCCCTCTGAATCATCGTTCCTAAAGCCATGGTCAGTTCAGACCACTTACAGGATGTGATTACAGCTTCTTCCCCTCAAAAAACAAACAAATGAACCAGGGGGGCTCCAAGGGTAATAACAACTCAGAGGTGTGGTCTTCAGCACCACAGTATTGTTTCACATCTGTCAGCATGTGGCCCGGAGGAGATTGTGTGTTTATTCTGCTGCTGTGGACAGAAAAGTCCCACAACCTGTGCTCGTGATTCACCAATAATCAAACTATCTTTCAGAGTTTGTCTGTTTTCATCACTTGCAGCTGCTTCACCAGACAGCTTGGACAAATATTTTTATATGATTTAAAATAAAATAACAATTAAAAAATCCTATGTCCTGCTTTTAAAACTCAATGTTTTAAATACTTTATAGAAAATTTAATTCTTATGGTCAAAATATTATTTTAATTAGCAGCCATAGAAAAAAAGCAAAAATAAATGCTTTGAGGGTGATTTTGGCACATTTTTTTGTTATTTTGTACTTTTTATTACTTTTTATTTTGTACAAAATATATTCAGTATAACCATGAAAAAGGTTTTACATAACATAACATAACATAACATAACATAACATAACATAACATAACATAACAATTTACTCGGTTTATTAGTAAAAATGTTAGCTAATTAGCTACCATTTATTAGTTTTATGTAAAGTTTAGCGACTTTTTACATCAACAGACTTCATCTCCCCTAGAATATTTTCACTAGTGTTGTAATTCTGAGGTCGTCAATAACATAAAAGTTTATTTTACAAACCTTATAGAGGTGTTCTCCTCTACAGCATCCTTCCCGAGGCCGCAGGACTTATAACTTTCTCCGGTCAGATGTGAGGGAGAGAAGCCATCTGTTTCAGACCATTCCACTTTCTCAGCGCGGGGAGGGGGATTTTTTTTAATCGTTAAAATAACCTATTTTTAAAGATTAAATCTTTCTATATTCTTTAATATCAACTTTGATATTTATAGGAGTCAGCATGATTTCTCGTTTTGGAAGAATTTTTGACTTTTCGATTTATTTACTGCTAAAGATGACCCCTCCCCCCCGCGAGTTTAAAAGAAATGGTTTAGTCCGTCTCAGCTAACTTTCCAGGCACACTCTGATGTATTGACACAGCACGCGTCTGTCTGAGAGGAAGGGGGTATTTAATTTGAAAAGAAGCACAAAAGATGACTGCATTATGAGTAAAGACGAGTTATACTTAAAAATAAATACATAAAATAAAACAAACAAGTCACTCTCACTCCTTTTTTCTAACAAAAAATGCGACTAGTCCTGATAGAAATTGTGAAAATGGATGGATGCACTGATGTAACTTCAGCCTACTGAATGTTTGTAACCTATAGAAAAAAATACTTTAAGACTCGGTGATTTCATCAATAAAATGTAGGTTCACAGCTTCTCTTTATGTACAAACTTGATCAATATAAAAACAAACAAACAAACAAACAAACAAACAAACAAACAAACAAACAAACAAACAAACAAACAAACAAACAAACAAAGATTATTTTATGTAAATTTAATCAAGTTGGAGTTATTTTTCTTGTTTTGGTTTATTTGGTGTGTAGCTTTATGATTTTGCCTCTCTTGATAGTATTTATACTGTATATTCTGTGAAGTGTGAAATAAATAGGTGATACTAATTCAAACGCTGGTGCATAGTAATACAAGTTTTATTCACGTGAATTTTGTATGTTGCTACAGCGTTTTRTATACAGAAGATGTGACAAGTTTAAAAGACTTAATTTCCAGTTTTATAGACAATGTTTTGATCTAAAATATAAAATAGGTCAAGGAKAGTTTGGGTGTGCACACTGGATTTTGTGGGGATTTGACTGAAAGTTTTAAGTCCTAGAGYGGCTAAAGACATAGTTAACTGTGAAAAAAATACTTAATTTTACATTTACATTGTTTAAACTTTAAACATCATGTTTCTGCTGTGAAGTTTGAGCTATAGAGTGCTAAGAAGTGCTGGATTTTCTCACGTGTTTCTCCAAAGTCCAATTGATTTCCTATTTTTTTCCTCACATTTTCCTGTAATTTTAGTCTGTGTCCTGCAAAAAGAAAAAAAAATATTACCAAAGGCCAAAGCACATTATGAGTCAGCCTTATGTTTTGCTGTGCAATTTACATGTTTTTTTTTTTCAAAGCTTCATAACAAAATACAGGGACAAAGGTTTTGAAGAGGCTAGTGATAATGATGCTGCAGACAGTGATTACCTTGATCTGCCTGTAAAAGTTATTTTCAGCTCTGTCATTTTGTATGTGAAACCCTGACAAAATAACCTGATGTTTGAAGCAGCTATTTCAACAACCTTCAGCTGGTGGCTTCTGCGACTTTCCCAAATGTCTGCAGTCTCTTTTACCAGGCCCTTGGGTATTCCTATAGGCTAAAGAGGCTCCACCAGATGGCCTGTCCTTTTGCTCCGCTCGACCCGTGATGGAATGAAAAGATTAGCTAATTAAACAAAGTCCCATATCCATGTGAAAGAACTGGGAGSGTCCTCTGGGAGAGGAGCTGCCTGCAAATCACCCCCCACCCCCCCAATCCCGAGCTTTGAATTGTGTCCAATGCAGCAAAGCATCACTCCAAACCATAAAGCCTTTTATTTCCACTGCACACACAGACACACTCATCAAAAATCAGGAGAAACAGGTAAACAAATGTGTAATTTTTGTAATGTTGGAGGGAAATTGTTTTTGATACAAAACAGTGAGAATGTTTCTGCTAGCAGTAATTACCTGGTTAATAACAAACAGGCTGATATGATACAACCAGCAGTTAATTTTGCATCACAATCTGAGAAACGACTTCAGTCTGAACACTGGTACTTATACCAAACTAAAATGAATCAACATGCAACTTTTTACTTAAAAATAAAATAGTTGAGCACTTCATTTCCTCACCAGAAACAAAAGTTTTAAGAAGAAATGTCAAAAAAATGTATTACATTTAAATCTGCATGCATGATTCCATACTAATTTGTCTGAGTTGAGTCGTCAGAAACTATTAGTTGTTGTCTCTGGTAGGTTGGTTTGTGTAGCTCGGTAGGCAGTGAGCATAAAGGTTGTAGGGCCACARTGGTGAGAGGCTGCACCGGCTGCTGGGAGCCACTCAGGGCTGCTCAAAAGTCTGTGTACGCCTCAGTTTGTCCCGGACACGGACAAACTCTGGGATCTTCTGCTCCTTCTCTCGTTGTCTTATCTCTTCCTGCTCGTACTGATGGCGGGAAAAAAAGACTGTTCAGTAAACAGACTCACAGTCAGCTTCACGGTATTGACAGAAAAATGAGAGTTTAGGACCAAATTCTGTTTAAAGATTAAAACTTCTGAGAACTAAGAGAAAAAAATTATTTCCACAACACTTTCCACATGAAAGACATTTTCCACTACCTCTTTACTTACCAGGTGAGAAGATACATACCTTGTTAGTTCCTAGTACTTACTTATGCACCAAGGATGAACATACCAAATACTGTATGTGCATAGCAAGTCTGTACATACCAAGTGAATATGTACTAGGTATTTACCCTTCAAATACCAGGTACAAACTCTACATGTATCATGTGCATATACCCACTACATATACCATGTAAGTCCCTGAAATAAATCCTGTAATTTCCATGTATAAAGACTGTAAGTACCAGGAATGTACCTGGTATGTAACCTGTCAGTACCAAGTATGAACCCTGTAAGTAACAGGTATGTACATAGTTAGTACCCAGTGAGTTCCAAGTATGTGCCTTGGAAGTACCTCTTAAGTGTGTGTATATCCTGTCAGTACCAGATGGGTACCAAGTATGTACCAGGTAAGTACCAGGTATGTATCTAGTTAGTACCAGGTATGTACTCCATCAGTACCCGGTAAGTACCAGGTATGCACCTTGGAAGTACCTCTTAAGTCTATGTAACCTGTTCGTAACAGGTGGGTACCAAGTATGTACCAGGTAAGTACCAGGTGTGTACCTAGTTAGTACCAGGTATGTACTCCATCAGTACCAGGTAAGTACCAGGTATGTACCTAGTTAGTACCAGGTATTTACCCCATCAGTACCATGTACGTATCTTGTAAGTACCACTTAAGTAACAGATATGTATTCTGTCAGTACGAGGTAAGTACCAGGTTTGTATCTATGTAGTACCAAGTAAGTACCAGGTATGCATCTAAATAGTACCAGGTAAGTACCAGGTATGTACCTAGGTAGTACCAGGTATGTAATACCACACAAGTACCAGGTATGTACCCCATCAGTACCAGGTATGTACCTAATTAGTACCAGGTAAGAACCAGGTATGTACCTTGTAAGTACCACATAAGTAACAGGTATGTATCTTGTCAGTACCAGGTAAGTACTAGGTATGTTTCTTGTCAGTACCAGGTAAGTACCAGGTATGTACCCCATCACTATCAGGTGTGTACTCTGTAAGTACGTAACAGGTATGTACCCTGTAAAAACCAGGTATGTACCTGGTTAGTACTGGTTATGTACCCTGTAAGTACCAAGTATTTACTTGGTGTGTGTCACTTAAGTACAGTGTTACGAGTCACTTCATAATACARTTGGGTCTACATAGAAATGTACTCAGGATTTAACTTGTAACAAATACGTACCCAGTACTTACCAGCTCATATTATGTTTTTTACATAAATTTTAGCACAAAAAGCTTATCTAAATGTGAAACTGCTGAAGTGTGAAACTGTTGTTGAGTAACTTCAGTTTCTGACCTCCTGCAGCTTCTGCTGCCTCTTGCGGAGCTCCGTCTCCAGATCTGAAGGCCTTTGTCGAGCCATCTCCTCCTCCTTGTGCAGCTCCAGTCTGCGCTGCTCCAGAACTCGCTTCAGCTCCGGTTTCTCCTCCAGCAGCAGGCCCCTGAGCAGGTGGTCAAGGCCACAGTTAGGCTCCAAAACAACACACTGGGACCATCTATCCAGGCTCAGTGTAAGGCAGTGTTTGACCAACCGTTTGTGGCTCAGTAGCAGCTCTCGGTGCAAATTCTGGTAGCTGGGAATCTCTGCCGAGGAGCCGTTGAGCTTTTTAGGTGGACTGATTTCAGCACCGCCGGAGTCTGCTGCAGAGTTACGAGACAGAGGCAGATGGCCTACGGGGGTTTCTAAAACAAAGAGGAAGAGCGTCAAATTTTAACAACTTAGATAATATTATCACATAAACCTTTAACTGCACTGCCATCAATAATTCTTTCATGGTCTGAAAGATGTTTTATAAATACAGTATTCAAAGCAAACCATCAAATCATTTTGTCTTGTTAATATTTGCTGATATATTCTGAATAATTAGGATGATTTTATCGAACCAACGACTGTCTAACACCAATAGTAGTTGATTTAGTTATTCCAGCATTTAAAAACACTCATCAAACTACTCAGACATCTTCCACAAAACGATGATAGTTTCAGTGATCACATTTCAAACTTCTGTTAGCTGAATGTGAACTGGTTGTATTTTAATTCACAGGAAGTTTATGTGCATTTTTGATACCTTTTTTGTTTGGTCCATATCCAGGTTTCTGTGAATTTGTGAAAGAAAGACAACAAAAACGTCAGTTTTCCCTCAAATTAAAAACTTCACAGCCAAAAATTGAACCAAATACGTCTCTGATGAACCAGAACTAATTTGCAGAATTACCTCGGTTTTGATCATCTCCTTAGACAAAGGTTAAATTTAGACTAGAGTTAAAAGTGACAGTGCCTGACGTGCTGCTTAAGCAGGTGATCTGTGTTTACAAAGGTGACATAACAGCTGTCCTCAAAGACTCGCGCAGGTTTTGGCCTGACTGCGATGGTCTTTGGCAAAGCGAGAATATAACTCTACAGGCGATCAAAAAGAAGAAAGAAGTGACATGTTGGTAACACGTTTCACTCCAAACTAAACAACAGGGAATGAAAACTTGACATCCTCCTGTGGCGCAATCAGGCAGAAACCATTACAGAACCTGGTGAAACCAGATAACCTGGAGAAAAGGATCCCACAAAGGCAGCAGCAGATGGTACATGGTCAGAGTCCAGGCGACTGAGTTCTTTCTCTGTCACACACACCAATTTAAAAAAAAGAGAGTTTCTGTCAAAAACTGTCCAATAGCTGAGCATTCGGATCCTTCTGGCTTGGTCTCTGGGGATTGAAACTCTTTTCACGGATCCTGCAGGGGACATACAGTAAGCCTCCACATCCTGTCTCTATGCCAGGCTCCTGCAGGAAACATGAGCTGCCAGGTGTCTGACCTGACCGAAGCATTGTTCCAGTCAGGACCTGCAGGACTCAGGTGGATTACAGAGAAAATTCTGTCTGTGGCTAAAAAAAATAAAATAAAATGCATGTCGTTCATCGAGACAATATTAAATTGATTTCAGTGACTAAGACAGGTGTTTGATTCAAAGATCAGCACATCTCACCTGTTTTTTCAGGCTGTCAGTGCTGGTCTAGAAAAAAGCTCTTGGATATTTATTTTATCTAAGACCTTTTTTAAGCTACTTTCAGTTGTACAATTTTATGTTCTAACACATRTAGCTCAACCTGTTCCTGAGTAAATAAAACAATCAATCAATGTTTATGAGGACCAAAAAAAAGCTGAATGTTTAATGGTTACTCATTGATCAAAAAGTCAAACACCACTCACTGTTCCAAACAAAGGGAGTTAAATAGATAATAAGGTATTTATTTGGCATCAGATTTAGAAACCTTAGCTTGTCAACAAGACTGAACAGTTTCCTTAAATGAATGAGCACMTAAAACGTCCATCAAAATCAATCAGGACTGTAAACTCAAGTCAGATAACCCATCAATACAGGCCTTTAAACCCTGACCTCTCACCCAGTCGTAAAAAGAAAAAAAAAATAACCAGCAAGAACTCACTTTTCTTACAGCTGACCCCTCCATGGCAGGATGGTGGAGGTCTGCTGTTTCTGTCCTGTGTCTGTGTCCCTGTCTCAGTCCATCCTTGGAGAAATCACATGTCCTCCCTCAGTCTTGACTGTTCCTTCTTCTCCACCCAAGGTCAACATGTTGTTGTGGAGGAACTCAAACGGACTTGGTGTGCTGTAGCAGTGGTCAACTGTGGTAGTAGAAATCTCATTACGCCTTTTAAGATTACCTCACAACCCCCACACGTGGAATTAATGCTRAATTAGTTAATCGCTGCAGACGCAAATACAGCTTAAAACTGAGGCGGCACAGTAGTCGACTGATCTCCCAGCGAACCTGCAGAGTTCTGAGTAAAATAAATAAATACATTTTTACATGTTTGATATATTTAAACTGTGTTGTTTAACAAAAACTTTTAAAAGGATCAACCCAATTGTGACTCTATGTTTTATCTAAAGACTTGTCTGAGTCATGTTATTTACCTATAGGGAAATTTTGCTGTTGTACTTTATTTATGTTACATTACCAGTCATTCTGTTATTGCTGAGTCACTTTAGTTTTACAGTTTATACATCTTTAAATRCATTTTGGACTGCAACTACTTCTGTTTTACAGCTATTTATGTTGTGCTGGTTTTAAMTTTTGTTTGTTGTTTTGCTCTTTTTAACTCTTATTCTTTTACTAAAACAAGWTTTATATTACTGTTGTGCCAGTTTTAGTTTTACCTGATTTTAGTTTTAAGTTACTGTTTCTCCTAGTTTTAGCTTTAACCCATTGCTTTGCTGATCTTAGCTTTTAGTTCCACCCCATTTTAGCTTGTTAGTGTTTTTCAGCAATTTCAGCCTTCACATTGCATTTTACCCGAAAACCCAACTTCTATAATTGTTTTAGTTTTTAGAAGAAAAAAAAACAAGATAGTGTACATAGTGTATACTGTGTACTGTGGTACAAAGATAAGAGTTTCATTGATGGTCTGGGACAGTTCAATCTAAGATGTGCTTGCTTTTGTTAGGATAATATAGGCCAGTGTTTCCCAAAGTTGGGGTCGGGATCCAAAGTGAGGTCCTGAAACTTCAAGGTGGGGTCCTGAAAAGATTTTTGGAATTAATTACATTTTTGCGTTATTTGTTACAAAGGAGTGAGGTTAGTTTATTTAAAATGGATAAATGTAGTATAAAAATATTGTTACTATGCCCATGTTTTGTTGACCTGTTAATAGTTGGGGGCACAGGTCTCTGCTACTGATATTTTGTGGGTCAAAAGCTGAAAAGTTTGGGAACCACAGCAATTTGGTTCCCAAAGTTGGACTTGGGACCCAATTCTGGGTCATGAAGCACCTT
>NW_013952405.1:6306437-6308854 GCF_001266775.1 Austrofundulus limnaeus
CATAGTATACTATGTGGTACAAAGATAAGAGTTTCATTGATGGTTTGGGACAGTTCAATCTAATCTTTTTTTGTGTTTAGTCAGATGTGCTTGCTTTTGTTAGGATAATATAGGCAGTTAGACAAACAGGAAATGAATAAATTAAATGATTTTTGAAAAACAATGTAGTTTGTGTTAAAATACTTTTGGTAGTATATATGCAGCTGTGTCTAGTCTCATCACATGAACAAAAAAAATTGTAAAGAAAAAAATAGTTGTTTCATCAACAGCCACACGAGGGTGACATGCTTCTGAGTATTACACATTCCCATGATCCAACGCGCGCTTGCCTTTATATAAACCCGGAAGTCCGTTGASTGAATGAATGCTAGAATGGAGAGAGTTGTGGCGTGTTTGTGTGAGTGAATGTGGAGTGATTGTGTGTGTTTGTTCTCTGAGTGAATGTATATTTTTCGTAAAAACCTACACAGTGATCTTATTTGATCTGGTCCGAGTTTGGCTCTGCTCTGATCGGAGATGATAGGAAAAGTGCTCGCGAGCCTCCACCAGCAYGGTGTGGCGATGAGCAGCCTGCGAGAAACACAGGGCCTCCACGCTTCGTGCTGTGGTCAGAAGTGATGAATTGATCAGATATACTAGTTCTGTTTGGGTGAGCTTGAAGTTCGCTTTAAGCCTCGCCTGTAAGGACAATGAGTAAAGAGGCGATTCTGATCTAACCACAGCTGAAAAGAAGCTAGTAGCCCCGCAGCAAATGAAGTTGTTTCAAACGATTTGGCCCCACCTGCCGTACCTTGTTTAATGATAAAAACAGTTCTATGTTAATTTAGTTTTTTTTTTTTTTTTACAATTTTAACTCGAATGGGATTACCCTTTTTTTAAAAAGTCAAGACTACCTCTGACTATTTTACTCAAAATGTCTCAACGCCCAGCCTTTAACTGCACATCACGTTGAGACACACATATTTGAATAAATCTAATAAGGCTTTATTTTCCTTTCAAGATGGCATTAAAGTTATGGAAAAGCTAATGTAATTGTTTTTTTCATTCTCCGGTTATCCGGATCAGTGTTGCCAGATAAACAACAGCTGTATTTAAAGACTTACTTGTGACAATTTTTTTCCAAAGCTCGTCTAAACAATAATTTTGACATATAGCTCAACCCTTCCAAATTATTTTTGTTCCGAGAAAGCACTCCTTCAGTCAGCACGATTGCTTAGGTGAAAACACGTGTTTTAGCAGTTCATTATTTTCTATTTGGCAACCATTTTRCAGCTTGATTTTAAATCTCGCGATAATAGCTTTGTGGACACACGTGACCTTTTTCGTCCAATCAACCTTTCTTTTCTCATTGAGGAGCGCGAGACGACCMACGGTTTGTTTTTTTCCCCTCTTCCTGCTGGATAAACAGCAACTTTTGCCACCCATGGCCGAAACTAGCAAAAGTCAGCGACTTAGTCAACTCACCAAAGACTCACAAACATCTTCGAGCCGGGCGAAAATCTTCGGGGGTGGTCCGCCCCGTGATTCGGAAGAAGATGGTCGATTTGTTGAGGGTTCCATACTTCGCATCACGATGAAAAACTTCCTGTAAGTTTTTAAGCTCCTAGCTGTATCTGCCTCCAGCTCACACACGGTGGGAAACTGAATTTGCCGCAACCCTGAAGAACATAAGCTGTTAGGGGTTTATAGCGTACCTACTACATATATGTTGGTATTTTACAAGCATTTACAATTGTATACGTAACTAGCAGTTTCTCAACTGAAGCTAAAAGTGCTAAACGTTTACTTTGCTCAGGGAAGCTAACTCAACCATCGTATCTCACAGTTAAGGTGAAAGGTGCGGATCTATGTTCAAACTTACAAGTAACTTCACACTGCAACTAAATCAGTTTTTTAGTTTAGACTTAGTGTCAGTTTTGCCAGGGTAGGTACAGTTTTTCTTTTCAAAGAACAAGAGTGTGTGACAGTCATGTATTTAAGAAACAGGACGGATTATTTGCCAAGACGTGTTGTGAGAAATATATAATAGTCCTTAAACGGATCATCTACTTTATGGCAAGTTTTTGTTTTATTTAAATTAAACTCTCAGATCCTGATGCATCCATCAAGTTGTTTTGAGCCACCAAATCAGTAGCTACATTCTTTAAAGCAGTGGTTCCCAAACTTTTTATCTTCTGACCCACAAAATATCCATGGCTAAATCTTGTGACCCCAAATATCTGAGTACATAAACTTTGTTAATAACCCTTGTTATGGCAATTATTTATCTAACAACAGAGACAGAAATACGTGGTGACAAGAATGAAGGTACTCCGTGGGATGATCAGCTGAGTTTTATTGCAACAACAGGAAACACAGAGAACGTGGCCTGTCTCTGTGCCTCTCTGTCTCTCTGTCAGTCTCTCCACACTGCTCAC
>NW_013952405.1:6309139-6320196 GCF_001266775.1 Austrofundulus limnaeus
TAGCAGAGACCTGTGCCCCCAGCTATTTTTGTATGATAAACATTTGTATCAGGTCAACAAAACATGGGCATAGTAACAATATTTTTATACTACAGTTATCCATTTTAAATACACTAACCTCACTCCTTTGTTAACAACTAAGGCAAAAATGTAATATAATTCAGAAAATCTATTCAGGACCCCACCTTGATGTTTCGGGACCCCAACTTTGGGAAACACTGCTTTAAACTGCTACATGCAGTGTGCTTAACACAGCAGGAAACTAAATATCTCTTCTGTCCATTGACAGGACATATGACTACACTGTGTTGTATCCTGGACCCAATCTGAACATGATCGTTGGAGCCAATGGGACCGGAAAGTCGAGTATTGTGTGCGCCATCTGTCTGGGTCTGGCTGGGAAGACTGCCATTCTGGGGAGAGGAGACAAGGTAAAGAGCAGAGTAACACAAAAACACGTTCATGAACCRAGTCTGCATTTCCTTATTGTTTTCTAGTTATCATCTTCTGTACATAAGTTGCTACCGTAATTCAGTTTTTTTTGTCTGTTCTGCTTATTTTACATTTGAGCTATTATTCTGTTAATTTAAGCTTTAAGCTGCTGTTACTGTAAAATTTCTCTGTCTTTGACTTCTCCACCTCTGTGATTCAGATAAGAAATATAATCTGAGTTTGTGAAATGTAAAAAGTGGGCTTATTTTGTCTAACTTGTGGGATTTGTTGATATCCGGTGACAAAGATACAAGTTGCAGCACATATTTTTGTCTCCTTCCTCAAAATAAAAAGCGCTACAATTTCATGTTGATCTAATTCTACATTAATGAAAACATAAACATTTATTTTGAAAGTTACATTGCGATTATGCCATTTAATCTAAACAAAATCCTGAACTCCGGAGCTTATGTTAAAGATTGAATACATTTATTTCAGGTTATTAACAAAATGTAATTTTCTGCAGGTTGGTCTTTATGTCAAGCGTGGCTGCCATAAAGGCTCTGTTGAGATCGAACTGTAAGTTTTCAAAAATCGGTGTTATTTTAATTTTTTTGATACTTTTACAAAGACTTTAGTGTTAATACTTGGGTTGTATCCATCCAGAATTTTAAAACATATCTTGCAAGTCAACAACTAAAATGTTTTTCACTGCAAATGTTACAAATATAAACATTAATAATGTTAGGAGTTGTTTATATTTGATTGCATCGTTTTTATTTGTTGGTAAAGGTACAAAAATGGGGGTAATGTTATCATTAACCGAGAGATCCACGTGGAGAACAATCAATCACTTTGGATGCTAAATGGAAAACACTGCAACCAGAAAAATGTGGAGGAGGAGGTCAAATCTTTGCACATCCAAGTCAGCAACCTCTGCCAGTTTCTGCCTCAGGTACGTCTGCGCAGCTGAAGTGTTCACAGTTCACTTAGGCAGAGCGATTTAGCTTGTAGTGTTCCTCATTTTCTTTAATCATGTGTGTTTCTCCGGACAGGAAAAAGTTGGTGAGTTTGCTAAAATGTCTAAAGTCGAGCTGCTCGAGGCGACTGAGAAGTCTGTTGGACCACCAGAAATGTATGAGTACCACTGCGAGCTAAAAAACTTCCGCAACAAAGAACGGGAGCTGGAGGTAAAGTGACAAGAACATTTTCTTTTTTTTTTAAATTGCTGTTTGGAACTGTATTTCCTGACAGCATCTAAGCTGTAAGTCAGCTTATTCCAATCGCACTTTGTTGCGTTTTTGACTTTGTGTTTCTCTGCAGAATGTCGTGAAGGAGAAGACGAGCTTCCTGGACAGGGCCAAGCAAAGGAACGAGAGGAACAAGCACGACGTGGATCGCTACTATCAAAAGAAGAGGCACCTGGACATCATCGAGCTGCTGGAGAAGAAGAAGCCATGGGTGGTGAGCTGTCGACGTGGGAGGCTGTGCACAAGAGGGTTGGCGGGTTTACAAGCACACTTTCAGAGAATGACTGAATGTATTTGACTCTTCAGGAGTATGAGACCACACGCAAAGAAATTGAGGGTGTGAAGAGAGAGCGAGAGGACGCCAAGAGGCAGCTTTCTGCTATGAGGCAGGCGCAGGCGCCCATGTTGGCCAAGATTCAGCAGATTGATGACCAACTGAAGCCCACCGAGGCACAAATGAAGGCTAAGGTGAACAACGATACTGATATTGAGCTCAAATTAAATGTGATAGTTGCTGAGAGTCATTCCTCACACATCTCTCATAACATTATTTATAAAGTTTGTCTAAAACAACATGAGATGACTTTGGTTTAAAATGATGGCGTTTTACTTTTTCCACAGTAGATTGGTCTGTATCTTTATAACTGTCGCTAATATGAGCTTGTTTTTCAGACTGCTGCTATCAAAGAAGCCTCGCTGAAGTGCAAACAGAAACAAGACCAGCTGGATCGTAAAAACAAAGAGGTGGGACTGATCGATCAAAGAGGAGCAATGTTGGAATGTGAAATGTTGACAGTAAATAACGACCGGCTCGTCTGCAGATCGATGACATCAAACAGTCACTGAGACTGAAGCAGATGGAGGCGGACGACCACCAAAAGCGAATCACCAACACCCGGCGAACCATCGAAGACCTGAAGGCGGAGCTGGCCAAAATCGGCGACCAGCAGGACGTGACGCCACAGATTAACGCCGTTAACGTGGAGCTGAGGGGAATTCAGCAGGAGAGAGCCAAGATCGAAGGCGAGAAGGCCGACCTGAACAGGGAGAAAGACAACGTCACAGCCGAGTCCAGAAGTTAGTTTTCACCAAACTGCGCCGTATTTCATCCATTTGACCACAAAAAAATGGTTGGATGGATGATTTTAGACATCACCCTGTGTACTAGAGGTGTAACAATACATCGATCTATATCAATATATCGATTTCAGTGGTTCATGATTCAGTTATATCCAGGCAAAATGAAAATATTGATCTATATATGTCATCATATGCTCAGTGGGAATCAATATCATTTGATATTGCATTATATCGATTGCAGTCTTGAACTGAATTGAATCAAAATCATTTGTGACAGACTTTATATTGAGAAATATCGAATCGTCATCCAAGCATCAATGTAATATCGTATCGTGATAAAGCTGGTGATTTACATCCCTACTGTGTACTAAATAACATTTTTTATGGTCAGTGTTGAAGAAGAGGCTCAGTGACATGAACGACATGATGAATGCCAAAGAGGTGAAGCTGCGAGGACGCCACAGGGACACACACACTGCCCTCCAGTGGCTCAGAGACAACCGAAATCTCTTTGTAGGAAACGTCTACGAGCCCATGATGCTGGTGGTGAGTCCCAGTCATAATTACATGAATACAAAATATGTGATCCTAGACATTTTAATTATATATATAAAAAAAGCCATACTTTGATGTTTGAAGGCATTTAAAAATATTTCAACAGCAGTTAAAATGCAATACAGCTAGATTAAACTAAACTACTTCAATAAGTGCATATTTACATGACTTGGAGAGTGAAATAAGAATCTTATGTTTGTTAATGAAACATCAGAACACACATTTTTTTTCCTGTAAACATAAATTGTAGATTCTTAATAGTTGCTCTGCCTTCATCCCACAGATCAACGTGAAGGATAATCGCTTTGCAAAGTACGTGGAGAACCACATCTCTTTCAACGACCTGCGATCGTTTGTCTTCCAGAGGAAAGACGACATGGAGAAATTCATGACTGAGGTCAGGATGTTGTGCAGGTTTTGGCAGAGGACACGCATCTTAACAGTGGAAAGCAGAGGTCTTCAACCCTGTTCCTCCTGACCCACTGGTCCTGCATGATTTACCTGCTTCCCTGCTTCAGCAGACCTAATTCAAATAATTAGATCACAGACTCAGAATGTCATCAAGTTTAGCAGAAACCTGTCAATYACTCCATTCCTTCCAGTCAGGTGTGTTGAAGCAGGGAAATGCCWAAAACACATAGAATCACGAGAGTCACGAGGAACAGGATAGAAGACCTCTGGTGTAAATTTAACAGTTTATTTATTTATTTTTTAATTCTATACTTAGGTTCGTGACAAGCTGAACCTAAAAGTTAACTCCATCTCAGCTCCAGAGGAGTCATGCTCCAAACGCACACCGTCTCGAAACATTGAATCCCTGAGGTGAGAGAGGATGATTTTTTTTCGCACCTGGATCCATTCTCTGTTAGATTTGATTAATGTAATAAACTTAGCAAATTTGCTATTCAAGTATACTTTCTTTTCTAATTCGCACTAGATGTGGTTCCTCTCCGGTCCGGTCCAAACTCTGCAGCWAATTCACAACCATTATAATCAATGAGTGTTCACCCTGATTCTGTAGGGCGGTGGTGAGTGGACGACGATCTGCCAAAATTAGATTCAATCCTATTTTAGCCGGATGCCACAGCTGCGCCAGAGTCTGTCTACAAAGATTACGTTGCACCAGCAGGAAAAAGGAATGAGCACAACATCCGTATTTTCAAAATAATTCACCAAAGTCAGACTAATTTTGTAGAAATTCTAGCTATATTAATAAATATATGGTTATATTTCTACACAAATGCTGTTGAAATTTATTGGTCCATTTGAGAAGCAGATGAAAACGTAGGGTGAAGCATATGTGTACACACRATACATGTTTTATTTTGAAATCAGAAGTTTTAAAGTAATGACAGCCATGCAGTTTCACTGTGTCTGGAGTCTGTCTTCCATTTTGCTTTGAATTCCACATTTATCACTAGATTTATCGCACAATCTCATTTCCACCACACGCTTCTTGGATTTCCTCTGTGCTTCGCACCGGAGCGGAGCGGATGCTGTATAAATTGGGGTGAAAACAATTGGTGGCAAACTGCGCACCACAGCAGTGCAGAGTTGAACTGCATCTAGTGTTAATTAGGGGTAAAAGTGTGCAAAATACTTCATGTGTGCTTTTTATTTATTTTTATTTTTTGTCTTCTATCTGCAGACGTTTTGGGTTCTTTACTTACCTCCGGGAGATGTTTGATGCTCCTGATGAGGTGATGAGTTATCTCTGTTTCCAGTACAAAGTGCATGATGTGCCCGTGGGCAACGACCAAACCAAAGCCTTGATTAAAACGGTACGGATCTGTTGTTACATGCATTCAAATTTTCGTAGAAGAACAGAGAAAAGGATGCTCAGGATGCTCAGTCTGACTAGTCATTGAATGTGATGCTCCCAAATTTAAAATCACAAAGTGTCCTGATGCATCTCAGTAATCCAGGTAGGAAAAAAATCAAAAAGAAAAAATAAGTAGGTCCTCTGAATGGGTAAAGATCCAGTTCCAAAGATCCAGTTCCCTGGCAAAAACATAGTAATATAGTATATGCTGTTAAGTGTCAGGAGGACTGTGATCAGTTATACATTGGGGAAACAAAACAGCCACTGTTTAAAAGAATGAGCCAGCACAGACGAGCTACATCGTCGGGTCAGGACTTTGCAGTTTACACTCATCTACAGGCCAGGACTCTGCAGTTTATACTCATCTACAGGCCAGCGGTCACTCTTTCAGGGATGAATATGTTCTCATCCTTGATAGAGAGGACCGTTGTTTTGAGAGAGGAGTAAAGGAAGCCATCTTTGTGAAGAAAAACCATCCACCGTTAAACAGAGGTGGAGGTCTTCGTGTCCAGTTGTCCTCCTCCTACAACGCTGTCATTGCAAGTATGATTCAGCCCCCTGTGAGCAAAAGGTGTGAATCAGGGCCCTAACAATAACAAACACAAAGAGGAAAAGAGGGATAAACAAACAAGGGGACGTTGAGCCCTGCCTGCATTCACTACATACACATAACACGACACGGGTCAAGTGATGGGGCACATGACTCTAGGAACAATAGAGCTAATCAAGCCTATTGTTAGGCAATGGCCCTCTTTTGCATGTGACTAAATAGAGCTAATCAAGCCTATTGTTAGGCAATGGCCCTCTTTTGCATGTGACCAACCTGTTTGTCCTCCATTTTGCATGTGACCAACCTGTTTGTCCTCCATGTGGAGGCAGTGCTTATAAGGCTGAGTTCATCTGAAACTCATCAGACTGAAGAAGTCTCTTGAAGGAGAGACTAGGGCTTCCACGATTAGTCGATTAGTCTATGACTAATCAACTATTAAAGGGGCAATAACATGTAAAATCAACTTTTTGAGTTTTATATCATGTTATAATGTTATACTCTCATAAAAAACATGCCCAAAGACTTGCTCTGACTCATTCATGCATATTTGAGAAATCCTGCAGCTTTTTTAGGAAACCATGCCAAGGAGGAAAATGACAGGTGGGGACTAGAAACGCCTTTTGGTAACAGAAACGCCCCTGTGACGTGTCTTTTAAGCCGAACTTCCTCATGGCAGAGCGCACCCCCTCCCCACACACCCCGCCCATGACTCCTGCAGGCTCTCGGCAGTAACAGAGCAAAAGTGAAACTTAAGCTGTCTGCTGAGATCCACTATTTCTCACTCAGTGAAGCACTTTTCAGATTCAAAATACCTTTGAGGAAAAGTTTTTTCAGACGCCAAGTAAACTGCATCATAGCGCACACGGGAAACAAACCATCCTCGGACGCGCGACCCCCGCCCCCAACCTACGAGTGAAGGGACAGAAGCAGGAGGATTTTCTTAAAGAGACAGGCCAATTTCAATTTCATGGCGTTTAGAAGAGGAAGTGATGAGAAGACAAGTTTATTTTCTATTTCAACATAAAAACAGCTTTTTAATAACAGCTAAAGGTGACCTAGATACTTTATTAATGTATAGTATTTAAATATATGCCTGAGAAACACATAATATTGGCCCTTTAAAATAGTCGATGACTTATTTAATAATCGATTAGTCGTTTATTTATTTATTTTTTTGTTCTTTGTTTTTCTCTCCAAACTGCTTTGACACCTTCCACTGCCACATCTACCTTTCTGTCCTTGACACACATGCACAGTAGTGGTAACTGGGGTAGGCCGTGGACGTCACAAGACATTATACAGACAGGCTCTGGTATCATGGCTACCCGGCAACGGAGCTCAAAAGTGTGGGATCATTTTAAGAAAATGAAAGAGAAACCTGTGCAATATCTGTAAGGCAGAACTTGTCTTCCACAGCAATTATTTTCAGTAGCATATAGCTAAAATCTAACGATGGTTATATATAATAGCAGCTGCATTCTGACACGATAAGCTGTATGTTTATATTCAATTAACGTATGATCCGATTAGTCGACTAATCAAGAAAAAAATCTGTGACTATAAAAATAACCGTTTTTGGCAGCCCTAGGAGAGACGAAACATTTCACTAAAGAAGAACCTATCCAGAGGACCTACTTATATTTTCTTTTTGATTAAAATCACAAACTTATTTATTTAAAAATGAATCTTGTTTATTTTTATATTTGAAAGCTCTTTTCTCGGACATTTGCTATTTCAATGTTCTCCCTCCCCGCAGGTGATCGAGGAGCCCTACCTCAAGGTGTTCTACACAACAGACGAGAAGTACAACATAAAGCGGTCCTTTTATTCCAACAAAATAAGCACCAGTAACTCTGCGGTGAACCAGTCTCAGTACCTCTCGATCACGGTGGACGCTGAGGAGAAACGGCAGCTGGAGCAGCAGCTGAAGGTGACGAAGTCTGAACCCTTTTCTCGAACATCCGTGTTTTTATTCATTTGAAAAGAGGGGACCTCGATGTGTTAGCTATGTTGTAATGGAGTCATTCTAGCATTTAGCTGAAGCTGCTTCTCTGTGCTGCAACCAGGCCTGTGAGGTAAAGTTACGAGACTTTGGTGAACGGATGAATGCGCTGCAGAAAGAGGCGGCTGCATTGGATCGCCGTGAAAACGAGCTGCTGTCAGAGAAGAAGCGTCTTTCTGAACTAAAGGGGAAGAAGAGACAACTGGAGCAGAAAATCAGCACCAAACAAGACAGGTGAGCCTCTGCTAAAACACCAGAAGGTCTTATAGAGATGAAGTTTGGTTAACTGGTTTGGTTAACTCAGGCTTTCTAAATTGATCTAGGTATTTCTTTTCGAATGTTTAGTTTAAGGCAAATGGAGAACAATGTCATCGACCTGAAGAAGATCGAAGAGGAAACTAAAGAGAAAGTTCAAGTCGTCAATTTCCAGAAGACGACCATAGTCACTGCGTTCATAGCTCAAATGAAGGTATGGAAAATTTAAATTTAAACCAAAATCTGAGCAATAATCCTCTGCATTAATTCTAGAAATGCTTTGAAAATCTAAACTTAGCACAAAAAGTAAGTACATTTTTATTTGGTAGATTATTTCTTCGTTGTAACAATGCTTCTTGGCAATAAATCTTTTATCAGACACTTGATTCAATTCAAAATAAATAAATCAATAAATAGATCAATAAAGTATTTTTGAATTGAATTGACTGGCTGCATCTGGGGGGACCAGAAGCTCAGAACAAGTCAATTGCAACAGTAAAATAAACTGTTCGGCAGAAAAGATTTGACTAATTTTTCATGTGCATAACCCACATACTGAGCTCTACTGCAAATCCCACAGATGCATGTTCCTTACAAATGTGACACTTAAAACAGAAATTAACAGGCTTTACAACGGTATAAGGTTTGTTACCAAGGAGCATTGTTACAACAAAGAAATAATCTACCAAACACTAATTTCCTTACTTTTGGGCTAAATTTAAGAAAAGCACTCATTAAAGAGCATTTTTAATCGTTATAGTATGGTTTCTGTGTCTACCTCCAATTTAAGTTTCCAGGTCATCTTTGTGTTGTACCCTTCTAATGTTTTTTTTTTTTTACTCATCATCTGCAGCTGAGAACCAAGCTGACAATAGAGAAGGTGTATCTGGCTTTGGAGACGGTTGGGTCAACAGCAGAGAAGACCAAGCTTGAGAATGACTGTAGAGAATGCGCCTCTGAGCTGAAGACGATGGACGTAAGAATTTCTCATACCAACAGTCATCTGGGAAAGGACTCCATCGGCTCATCCGTGCTAACTTTCCCCATGCCTTTACAGCAAAAATGCATCCGTCTGGAGCAGAGGAAGGTGCAGCTGTCGGAACAATGCAAGGGTCATTTGAAGCGGGCCATGTCCATCTGTCAGATGCAGCCAAATGCAGCGTTACCTGAAGACCTGCGTAACGTCTGTGTTCATCTCTGACCTCAGAGTTAAACTCATTGTTGCTGTAGAGGCTTTTTGAACTTCATGGTTCTTTGTTTTGTTCACGCAGGGCTTCAGCAAACTACCAGACACGCTGGACGAYATCGATTCCATGCTAAATGAGGTGCGGTCCAGAGCTGAGTGCTTCACTACTCTCAGTGAAAACGTAAGAGCTTAAGAACTTTTTTATTTCCCTTCAGAAGCAAAGAGAACTTTAAACTACAAAGAAAAATATTTACTTGTGTTGTAGCTGGTTTAGTAATCTCAAATAAAATGCTTTTTTATGAACAAAGCCTGAAGTGATATTAGTGCTTTAAATGATCATACTTTTTGTTCTGTAGATTTTAAGCCAAGCATATTATCATGCACAAGTTACGATCAGAAATGTAATGTATTTGTTCCGTTGGTGCTCTCCACCTCGCAGGTTGTAGAAGAGTACAACAGGGGAGAGCAGGAAATCAAACATCTTGAGAACGAGCTTAAGAAGAAGACCGATGCCCTGAACGACTACAGACAGAAGATTTCAGGGGTGTGTAGTTTTACTTTACTGTAGTATTTATTCTGAAGTGTTAAACCTGCTGCTGTTTATTATGTGTTGTGATTGTGTTGTTTGTCACAGGCCAAGGAACGCTGGCTCAACCCCCTGAAGCAGCTGGTTGAACAGATAAACGAGAAGTTCAGTGATTTCTTTCGCTCCATGCAGTGTGTAGGAGAGGTCGATTTGCACTCGGAGAACGAGGTAAAATTAGCCACACAGTTTTATATGTTAATAACTCTACTATTTCATTTTTTTACAGCTATGCAACTATGAGACAAAATACTTGAATCCACAAGATATGTTATATATACAATCAAACTGTATTTTCTGTAAAACTTGTAAAGAACTGACAATCGAATAGTGCTGTACTACTACATCTGGTTTAAAATGTTGATTTTTAGGGTACCATCACTTATAACTGGATCTTTAAAGAGCCTGTGACGTGCAAATCCTTCAAATACAAAAAAGTCGAAGAAATAATTTTTATATTTAAGAAACKTGGCATAATACACACGATTTTATCCATTTAGTCACATAACCAGTGTATTGTCTTTTGGATTTAGCTCAGCCAACATGAAACAGGAAGTGACATCAAAGGGGAACTCTTTAAGAAAGAAAACWCTCTCACTCTGATCTTTGTTTATTGAAACATTGTTTGAACTTTGACTCTTCATCTCTCTGATAATGACTCAAAATAATCTAAAGAAACATCAGATTCTTCTCTACAGTCTGTGTTGTCAGACATTTTATCAATGCTCTGTTCACAAGCAGACATTCCCCTTTGACATCACTTCCTGTTGCTTTACATGCAAAAATCTCAACAACTGTTCATGTCAGCAGTGTGAAATTTGTTTTACATTTATTTCCTTTATTTAACCAGGAAAGTCCCATTGAGATTAAAAACCTCTTTTTCAAGGGAGTCCTGGCCAAGAGGCAGCAAAAAGTATACATTTACATAAAAATTACACAATTAAAATACAAAACAAACAATCACTAATAAAAACATTGACAGTTCAAAGACGTAGTCTCTAATGCCCTCAATCTGGACTTAAAGGTGCTCAATGGGATCAATTCTGTTAACTTCCAGACTTTTTGCAACATATTCCATGTAGATGGGGCAGAGTAAACAAAGGCCCTTTTCCCAAATTCTGTACGGAGAAATGGAACAGAGAGCAAGAAATAATCATCTGAACGCAAAGAGTGTGAATCAACTCTTTTTCGTGTGATTAGGTCACAGATGTAAGATGGTAGCTGCCCAAGCAAAGCCTTATAAATAAAAGTGTACCAATGTCCCAAAAGCTTTAATGTGTTGTCTGCTTGAATGTACTTCAGTAAAACATCTGACACGGAGGACAAATAACATGTTCACAAC
>NW_013952405.1:6320206-6324547 GCF_001266775.1 Austrofundulus limnaeus
AGCCCATGCCACGTTTCGCTGATGAATGATATCTGAGAGTTCTGGAGAAAACCAGGGGTTCTCCCGCCCCTTCACGCTAAATTTCCTAATGGGAGCATGTTTATTTACAATTTTAACAAAACTTTCCTCAAAAAACGTCCAAGCTATCTCAACATCTGGAAACAAACCCATTTGCTCCCATTTGACTTTAGACAAATCATGGTGAAAAGCTTGCTCCTGGAATATTTTCAAATTCCTTTTTCTAATAATGCGTGGTTTGCATTTTGGAATTTTAGTATTCCTTATACCGTATACCTTATACCTTATTCCGTATACATTATGTTATCAGTGCTGTCTTTCCAAAAATGAATTCAAATTTATGACAAAAATTTGATGTCGCAGGCACTTTTAGAAGTTTTAAATGATTTTCGATGCGTTTCAAAAGGTTTGTAACTACCGCCCATGCTGTTTTTTTTAGGAGGAGTACGACAAGTACGGGATCCGCATCCGAGTGAAGTTCCACAGCAGCACTCAGCTCCACGAGCTGACGCCACACCATCAGAGCGGAGGAGAGCGCAGCGTTTCCACCATGCTTTACCTGATGGCCTTACAGGAGCTCAACCGCTGCCCCTTCAGAGTGGTGGATGAGATCAACCAGGTATGAAAGCCTTATTTAAGGTTGATTCTGTTCGATGATCTTTGTTTAAAGTGCCTGTGATGTCAAATTTTTGTAACACATACAAATGCATTTTTAAAAAGAGGAAGAAATTTCATGTTGCTGAGATGAACAGTTGTTGAGATATTTGCCTGTGAAATAACAGGAAGTGATGTCAAAGGGGAATGTCTGCATGTGAACAGAGCATCGCTACAACAGCCAACAACCCAGACTGTAGAGAAGAATCTGATGCTTCTTAAGATTATTTTGAGTCACTATCAGAGAGATGAAGAGTCAGAGTTCAAATAATATTGTTTCAGTAAACAAAGACAGAGATTTTTCTTTGAAAGAGTTCCCCTTTGATGTCACTTCCTGTTTCACTTTGGCTGAGCCAAGTTCAAAAGAAAATATGCCAGTTATGGGACAAAATGGGTTAAATCGTGTGTATTATTCCAACTTCCTTAAATAAAAAGATGTTTTCTTTTGACTTTTTGTATTTGAAGAATAATGCATGTCACAGGCACTTTAAAGTTCTGTCATGAAAGGCAGCGAGTGACATGCAGTCTTTAATAAAACTTTTAAATGTTTTTATCGTCCTACCTGCATATTTGGATAACTGTGTTTGTTCAGGGAATGGATCCTGTAAACGAGAGGAGAGTTTTTGACATCGTGGTCCGAACAGCCTGCAAAGAAACCACTTCTCAGTACTTTTTCATCACACCTAAAGTAAGTGTCCTGTTTCTGAGTAATGAGTTTGATTTTATTTGTGTCACCAGAAGTGGATATAACCAAGTTTTAGGGTGTTTCTTGGGTAAAACTACCTGGTTTATGTTTTATGTTTTTTTCCTGAACTTTCCCTCGTGCTGTTTTTTATTTTATTTTATTTTTGTCTCTGCAGCTTCTGCAGAACCTTCAGTATGCCGAGAAGATGACCATTCTTTTTGTCCACAATGGCTCCTACATGCTCCCTCCCAACGAGTGGAACAGCAAGGCTTTCTTCCAGAGTTGTCTCCAAAGAAAATCCCGAGCCTAAAATCATGAGTTCGAGTTTAAAAACTGACACTAACACAAGTAGATGTCGTTTTAAGGTCAATACCATTTAAACTGTTCATTACATTTTCAAGTTTAAAAACTGACACGAACATGAGTAGATGTCGTTTTAANAAACTGTTCATTACATTTTCAAGTTTAAAAACTGACACGAACATGAGTAGATGTCGTTTTAAGGTCAATACCATTTAAACTGTTCATTACATTTTATTTTTATGTTTCATAATAAGATTTCTCTTTTTATGTCACAGTGTGTAAAGTATTTGGATAAAAGAGTATGGAAAAAGTGGAAGCTAATGTGTTGATATTTTTAAATAAAATTTTTGTAAGCTGTTCCAGGGAAAAGCTGATGTTTTTGTTGGATGTATGGATTTGAAACTGCACAATAATATATGCTTTTTATTTAAAAAGTGCTGGTAAATATCATTAAGCATGTATACATAACTGAAGTGGGGGTTGTTGTTTTTAAAAGACAGCAGTAGAACCAAAAAACACTGAAAACTGATTTATTTCCAGGACTTTGAGGTTAGCAGCAGTTCCAGCAAGCAACTCCATGATAAGGTGAAAACACTGAAGCAGATTTACCTGTAGAGGAAAACATGTTTAAACAAAACAAGACACTAAATGTTGACATCTCCCAGAGCGAGTGGATTTAAGATCCATTTGTAACTGGTTGATCATTTTCTTCCTTATTTATATATTTTCTTCTTTTGTTAATATTTTGGATACTTTACCCAAGCTTCACCTGGATGTCATTTAATGCTGTGAATGGAGGTCCTCTTCAGGTTGACGCATACTTTGATCTCAGCTTCTCGCTCCTTTTCCAACATCGTCTTTAACATTTCCCTTTTTCTGTGGAGTGGCAACTATTTAAAACAACCTGAAGCACATCACATCCAGAACACCCACCTTTGGTGCTCGCAGAGGTTTTCCCTCTGGTACATTTGGTTCTTCGTGCAGAAGGAATCRTTATGATGGTCGTCATCTGGAAGTCAAGACGGTCTTTTGGAAACTAAGGTTGAGATCAGAAAAATAACATTTTAAATGGGTCTGTTGGTTATTTTCAAAGCGGACTCTGACGATGCTCCCTCCAAATAAGTTACTTTTCGACGGCTGCTGGCTTGAGTGGCTGCATCATGGAGGCGGCTCCAGGGTTCTTCTTTTTGGGTGATTTGAACCGTTTTTTACATGTTTGTCTCTAAAAATAACAAATGCGTGTTAAAAAGTATGTTTCCAAAATAAATATTAGTTATTAATTTACAAGACTAATCTGTCAAACAGGCAAATCCTCCTAAAGCTTCCAATTTCCGATTCAAACGGGTTTGTATTTGCACAAATTAAGAATAAATAAATAAACAAAATTAGTTTGGGAGTGATAAGTCAAAAATTAGGTCGTGCTAAAATTTCAAAGAAGAACATTCAATACAACAGGACACGAACCTGCTGCGGCCTGAAACCACTCAAAATGAAGTCGTTTTCCAATTTAGGGAAAGGAAATGGATCCTGGTTTGATATGTTTAAAGCCAACACCAAGTTCTGAAGTCCAAACCTGCCCCAATTCAACTTCAGCTCAAGCTAACACTGACAGCTAACTGCTAACCCTAGTATACCCTGGTTTCCACGCAACTGCAAACTTCCGGTGAATCTTGTGCGAGACACAGCGATTGATGACGTACTTCCGTCAAAATACTTGCCACGCGCATTGCTTCCCGTTCATACCCGCTGCCTGTTGATTTTAGCTTTAGCTCCTAGAACTACACCATGAAAAAGTCACAAAAGTTGACGCACCTGCGTGCTACTGGTACAACAAGTGAGTTCTGTTGTGTGCCGTTGTGTTCAGTGACCAGTAGGTACAATAAAGTACTTAGTTTTTTCAGTTTTCCTGCTAAYGAGGAGTTAAGGCGACAATGGATATTGGCTGTCCGCAGGGAAAACTTAACTATTAAAGGACACACTCGTGTTTGTAGTCGGCATTTCAAACCTGAGGACATTGGACATGGAATGGGAAGACGGAGGTTAAAAAAGGGAGCTGTACCTGCTTTGTTCGAGTGGAACAATTTTTCCCTTCCACTTCCAAGACCCGGGGTTTGGGAGAGAATGCAAAGACCACCACCCCTAGAGGACAGCGAGAAGGAAGAGAACACAGCAGCCTGTACAGCCAGAATAACTCCGGCCCTTAAGGATCATGATTATGTCGATGCTCCAGAACCTGCAGTGGTGGATTTGGTGCTGGAGGCAAATGAAACTCTCCGGGAGGAACTCCGCCAGCTTCAGGAACAGGTAGAGAGCCTGACGGTGAGGCAGCGGTTCGGCATTTATCGTTTTGCTGCTTCCGACAAGGACATACGATTCTTCACAAGGTAGGTGTGTGCATGCATGTGTGTGTTACTCATTTACCTTCAGTGATGTTAGAGAAATATGTCTTGCAGCTTTCTAAGTTATACCAGAGCAGTTTCACTCACTCACTCGTGCGCACACACACACAGTGCACAAAATGCTGTCTTCTCTTCTACCAATATCATTTGTATTATCTGCATACAGTATCTCACCTTTGTTTTACCTCGCAAAGCTTCAAACGCATCCTTAATATATATATACTCACCGGCCACTTTATTAGGTACACCTGTCCAACTGCTCGTTAACACTTAATTTCTAAT
>NW_013952405.1:6325052-6326714 GCF_001266775.1 Austrofundulus limnaeus
GTGTGTACAGAGTAAATACATTTACCTGATTTATTTATCTGAAGATCTATTTATTTGTGTGTGTGTGTGTGTGTGTTTGTGTGTGTGTGTGTGTGTATTAAGGTTGGGCAATATTGGCAAAAAATTTATCACGATTAATTGTGGTATTTAGCCGATAATGATTAATTTGATGATTAATCCCCTGGACACCCTTATGTCCTAGTGACATGACCAATTTAGTGGGAAAGATTTGCTGTTTGTAACAATCTGTTCCAAATCGTGTCAAAATTACAAACTTATATACACATCAATTTTTAAATTGTGTTGATAGATAAATAAATTACAGATTTTTTTTAATGTTCATCATATTTGAAGTGGAGAGGAGCACCGAGCGGACTGACCGGAGAAATCTCCAGTCAGTCTACCTGGTGGCATTAACCATATTAATTGTCACGTGCCAAAAAAATAATCGATTAATGTTTTTCTGACRATTAATTGCACACGATACGATTATGCCCAACCCTAGTGTGTATATTCTAAATTAATTGTATGTACTACAGCACAGAGCTAAAAATGAGGCCTAGGTAATAATTAGTTTTCATTTATGCTGAGTATTTTAACACAAACACTATTTTTTTTCCTTCTCAGATTTGCATCGTATGAGTGCCTCATGCGTTTCTGGACCATGATTGAGCCCTCCCTGCCATCCATGGTCAGTGTTCATCAAGGACAGAGAGGAACTGCCCTCGACTCCACTCCCACAACGCGTTCTTTGCTACCYATTGACGAGTTCTTCATGTTTTTAAATTACCTTGCCCTTGGATCCAAGCAGCGGGACCTAGCTGACCGTTACGGTGTCCATCAGTCCACTGTCAGTCGCATCATCACAACATGGAGCAACTTTTTGTTTACAGTGTTAGGTTCAATCAGGATCTGGATACCGGAGGAGCAGATACAAAAAAATCTACCTGCAGACTTCAAAGACTACCCTGACACTACAGTCATCCTTGATTGCACTGAGCTGAGGTGTCAGTGCCCATCGTCCCCTCTCCTCCAGAGTGAGGTGTTCTCATCTTACAAATCCCACTGCACTCTGAAAGGGCTGATTGGGATCGCACCACATGGGGYGGTGTCATTCATCTCAGGACTGTATGCCGGGTCCATCASTGACAAGCAGATCACACGTGAATCAGGTCTCCTCAACCTCTTAAAACCTGGGATGGCTGTCATGGTGGACAGAGGCTTCCTCATCGATGACATCGTTCCCTGCAAAGTTTACAGGCCAGCATTTCTCTCTGGCAGGTCTCAGATGTCTGCAGTGGAAGAGACCGAGGCCATAGCAYGCCTCAGGGTGCATGTGGAGCGCCTCCTTCGCAGGGTCAAAGAGCACAAGTTGTTTGACTCTGAAATTCCCCTTGGTGTTTTTGGGATAATCAGCCAGCTGTACACTGTTGCTTGTCTACTGACAAATTATGAAAATGTGGAAGTCTACTGAAGAAGCAAAAAAGACCATCTAAGTCATAATTATAAAATTATCACTTAAATCAATATAGCATTTTGTATTTATGAGATGCTTATATGCATCAACAAAATGATGGGATATTGCAAATTTATTAAATTAAATTAGTTTAAATATGTCTAATGGGTAAATTAGAGACAATGTAGCTACACGAACCTATAAAA
>NW_013952405.1:6326724-6338306 GCF_001266775.1 Austrofundulus limnaeus
TGTGTGTGTGTGTGTGTGTGTGTGTGTGTGTGTGTGTGTGTGTGTGTAGGAAATAAGCTTCCAAACATAGTTGGGATTTGTTCAGAGTTAAATGTCCCGACTAACCACTGGTTACATGTTGGTTGTCATTTGCTTTTCAAAGTAACGCAACCCTAACCAGTGACAGTAACTTAGAATCTGTTTAGCAGTCAAACTGTTAAGACAGCAAACGGCCTGAGGGATAAGCCCCGCCCCCAGCAGCACCTGACAGCTCAGGTTAGCTTTCTGCTCCTCTGTCTCCATCACTTCAGCACCAGCAGAGCTCTGTGATGCATAAAGGCCTGAAACACCCGAGCCACTGGGCTCGCTGCGCTGTTCTGCTCTGGCTGCTTTTTGTGCAAACRTCTGCAGACCTTCCCATGTGCAAGGAGGTGAGAAGATTTATTTTACTGTCAAACGCTGTTAACGTTAATAATACCAAACTAACAAAGTTCTACACACTGGTTCTCACTGTGTGAAACAAGCTTAAATGTACAAATGATATTTGATGAAATGTTTTGCCATATCAATAGATTAACACTATTGTTTTAAATGGTTGTTTGGACTTTTTATTTTCCTGCTCTTTATTTATAAAYGTTGCAAGTTTCTCTAAAAGTCATTTTGTGGGACAGAAGCTGAAAAGTTCAAAAACTGATTAGAATTCAATAATAATAATAAAATGGTGGCAATTAACAAATATTAAGGAAAATTTCACATTGGCAGAGTATTTGACTGCATTTCTTCAGTTTATCAGCAAAGTTTGGTAAARATGTATCATGAGTTTTCATTGATGTATAAAGTAGTTCATATTGATAAATGCATTTTGAGAGATGTTTTCCAAGAAACCTGAGAATAACGTTATCACCACATGGCAGTTTTTCTTCTTTTTGTGTGTGTGTGTTTCAGGAAACAGTTTCCTGTTTGAATTGAAGTAAAGAGTTGTTTTGCTTATCAGAACCTTGCTTTACCAGAACTTCCATATGTTTCATCATCCTCTGTGCTCACCTCACTCATATCGGCTCTCACTTTGCATAACAGCAGTCCCGTTTGATAAAAAAAAAAACAACGTTTTTTTATCAGCTTATCTTTTCTTTGAAAGGTGTAGTTCCAGGAGCTGTAAGGTTTTATTGGTGAGCTGAGTTTAAGTAGCAGCAGGTGATTCTGTTTCCATGTGCTTGTTTCTGACCATGAGGCCCAGCTGTCAGGATGTCCCGTTACCCTGGTTTCCACATGTTTGTTCAAAGAAGGTGATTAGGCTGAGGCCCGTCTCCAATTCACTGCATTTTAACATCAGAATCAAACTCCTGTTCATCTCCCAGCTCAGGTAATCTCTGTGTGTTCCTAACAGGAGTGCTGCTGCTGAGTTTCTGTTAACTATTAATCTCACGAGGCCGTGTGTGTGGACCTGGATTAGACTGCTAACTGATGTTGTATTACACCTTGTTGTTGGACAGAAAACCTTGAGATTGTATTAAACCTTGTATTGTTCCATCATTTATCCATCTACTCTTTCTTTTGGGTGAGTTAGCTGTAAAAGCATCATATTCTCATGTTCTGCAGTTCCCCGTGGTGAGGCTAAAAGGAAATGTTTACTGAAGGATTGAGCAGATCAGCATTTCTCTTCTGGGTTTAGTAAATATCCCCTGAAGGCAGCAGGCAAACGGCGGCACATCTTTGATACTGTAAGTGCGAGCCGTTGAAAAACACTCCTCGGCAAATATTGGCCTCACCTTTTATTTACCAAAGAGGCTGGCCTGGTTAGGAGCTGGGATGTCACCGGTGTAAAATGACCCAGTGATCTATTTCTCCAACACTAATGTTTCATTTTCAAATTTGCTTTTAAGGTTTCAACTTCCATCGAGTGAATGTACGCTGACTGTGTATGGCATTATTTGCAACCATAACTCAGCTTATAGGTTTTGTTTTTTTTAGTTTGTGCGTCGTTTCACTTTGCACTTTACTACCTGCTTGTGTGAAACTCACAGCTGCGTTTTGCTTCCGCAGTCCGATTACCACTTCGAGTACACAGAGTGTGACGTGCTCGGGTCAAGATGGAGGGTGGCGATTCCCAACAAAGCTGACACGTGCACAGGCCTCCCAGATCCAGTCAGAGGGACTCAGTGCAGTAAGTGTCCCGGGTACCATTTTTAGTTATCTTAGTTTAAAGGAGACATGTCACGCTAATAAAGGGGCAATATTATGTGCTTTCCAAGCCTATATTTCAATTTTATACTAAAATAAAGTAACTATGTCACATTTTCAGCTTATGAAAGAGCTATATATTTGTAAAAATCCCCAAAACAATTTACGTCTCATCTTGACAGTTTCTAAATGTCTTGAAATAGGTCTCTGTCTCTTTAAGAAAATCCAACCACTTCGCTCACGCCCATTTCACCACGTAGCCCGCCGGAGTCGTGGAGTGGGTGGGAGGGGGGCTCCGCCATGAGGAAGTTTGGCTTAAAGATACATCCCAGAGGAGGAGCTTGTCCCAAAAGGACACAACCCAGAGGCGTTTCTGGTCCCTATCTGTCGTTTTGCTCCTCAGCATGGCTTCCTAAAAACGCTGCAGGATTTCTCAAACATTCATGAATGAGTCAAAGCAAGGCTTTGAGCATGTTTTTTATGAGAGTATAACATTATACCATGATATAAAACTCAAAAAAAGTTGATTTTACATGATATTGCCCCTTTAAATCCTTTTTTTACCACATTTAAATCACCTAGTTGGGGTCAATATAAAGTGAAACTGCAATGCTTTGCTCTGAAATCCTCCTTATTGTAACTCCACAAGCCCCTAAATTCAACTTTTTTCTACACTCCTWAAAAGTGGGTTTTGCATGATGTGTTCACCTTAGTTTAAAGCTCTGTCATTAAAAAGTGGTGGGCGACATGCATTCTTGTTTTTTTCTTGTGTTTAGCCTTCTCCTGCAGTGAAGGGGAGTTCCTGAACATGCAGCTGCAGCAGTGCCAGAAATGTGCTGCGGGCACCTATTCGCTGGGGACCAGCGTGGCCTTTGAGGAGTGGGACAACCTGCCAGCTGGTTTCATCACTCACGGGAAGCTGACCAAAGAGGGCAAGACCGTTTCAGACTGCTCTAAGTTAGTGCAAACTGTGACCCGATGACCTCCTCACAGAAGTGTGTTTATTTTCATTTTGAGAGGCTCTAATTTTTTTTCAACAATGTTTCTGAAGCTCCACCTGGACACCAAAAGGCGACTACGTAGCTTCGAACACGGACGAGTGCACGGCAACGCTGACTTATGCTGTGAACCTGAAAAAAACTGGAACTGTGACCTTTGAGTATTTCTACCCTGACAACAGCATCTACTTCGAGTTCTTTGTACGTGTTGCAGTTGTGTGACTGTTGCCGGTGGACACAGGGATTATTCAGTAAGCATACTTCTCCCCCCTTCTGTAGGTCCAGAACGACCAGTGCCAGTCAACAGACTCTGAGAGCCGGTGGATGAGGATTTCTGAAAGCAGCTGGAGCCAACACAGAGTTTGTGCTGCAGGTTTTGTAGTCATTAGCTGGAAAGGTTTGATGGAAAGATCTGTCATTTTGTTCATGTTGCCTCTGTGCAGGTGCAGCTGAGAAAAGGCAACAATGTTCTGTACTGGAGAACCACTGCGTACGATCTGATGAGTAGTGCTGCCAAACCCGTGTTGTTAAGAAACATTCAGGTCTCAGGTACAGTAAAGCCTGGTTTACGTGTGTGTTTTCTCTACGCTTTGTGCTATTTGAACCGTTCACATATCAAAATGTTAAGTTCATGTGTGAGCTCAATCGGTGCTATGACTTAGTTTTTGTGATTGCACAAAAATATTTTACCTTTTAGTGTACTTTTAGCTGCTAGCTAGTTATTTTCTACTTTCAGCTTCTACCTAAATTTGGATATTTTTAGCTAGTCTTTTGCCACATTTAGCTTTTAGCTAACTTTTGATACATTTAGCTAGTCTTATGCTAAATTTATCTTGAAAATTTAGTGGTAGAACAGCCAGCTTGGGACCTGAAAGTCACAGGTTCGATTCCCCGCCATGCCCACATGTCGTGGTGTCCTTGAGCAAGACACCCAACCCTCAACTGCTCCCCGGGCGCTTACATAGCTGCCCACAGCTCCACTTGGGTGTTTCTCACGTTATGGGTCAAATGCAGAGCACAAATTTTGTCGTTGTATGGGAACATGCATCGATGACCAATAAAGTACCTTTACCCTTTACCCTTTACCCTTTAACTTTAACTTAGTTAGCTATTAATTAGTTTATTGTGACTTAGCTAGCCTTTTACTACTTTTAGCTTGTAGCAAAACATTTTGATAGTTTTAGCAAATATTTTTCAACTTTTAGCAAACTTTTGCTACTTTTAGCTAGTCTTTTTGCTACTTTTAATTTTAAGTAGACATTTAGCTACTTTTAGCTTTTAATTAGTTTAGTGTGACTTTGAACTAGCCTTTTTAACCACTTTTTGCTTTTAGCAAAACATTTTGATAGTTTTAGCAAACATTTAGCTACTTTTAGCTTTTAAAACTTTTGCTACTTTTAACTTTAAGATACAATTTTGCTAATTTTCGCTTATAATTGGTTTATTGTGACTTTTAGCCAGCTTATTTTTACTTCTCTTAGCTTCGAGCAAAACATTATGACACTTTAGCTAGTTTTTTGATAATTTTAAGTTTTAGTGTATTACTTTGCTTCTTTTATCTTAAATCTAACTTTTGATACTTTTTGCTAGTCTTTTGATACATTTAGGTTTTAGTGTAATGTTACTTTAGCTTTTAGCTAGTGTTTTGCTTCTTTTAGGTCAAACAGCTCAGTTTCAGATTTTCAGCAAAGCCATTATCTCTAGCTTTTACACTGCATTTTTGAAGATGCAATTCATCTAACTATGTAATTTTATTCAAGCTGATTGATGGATTTCTTGCAGGAGTGTCCTACACCTCGGAGTGTTTTCATTGTAAACCTGGCACACACAGTGCAAACCCAGGATCTCCCCGGTGCACCCCCTGTCCTGCTGACACCTACTCCAATAAGGGCGCCACTGTTTGCCACGAGTGTGAAACAGACAAATAYGCCGGTACGCCTGCCTGCATTTTCTCACAGATCCTTTAGCCACATTTCAGCAGCTGCACATAGAGGGCAGCCGGCATGCAAAGCAGGACATTTAGTACCTAAGTGGTTATCACTAAATCTTAATGTGAGCTGTGTGTTCTCTCTCACATCTGTTCTTGTTTTTCCTATGTCACCAGAACCCAGTTCAGGGACTTGCAAACCAAGGCCTGCATGTACACACAGTGACTACTTTTACACCCACACCCCTTGTGACTCTGAGGGAAAGGTAATGAAGACAAATAATGATCAGTGAAAAACTGGGAAAATGTTTCCTGCGTTTACAGATTATGTGACTGGTTTGGTTGTAGAGTGACTAACTCGTGTCTTAGACTCAGCTCATGTACAAGTGGATCCAACCTAAGATCTGCAGTGAAACCATCGAAGGAGCAATAAAGCTTCCAGCATCAGGACAGAGGCAGACCTGCCCGCCGTGTAACCCGGGCTTCTTTATCAACAGCACCTCAGCATGTGAGCCCTGCAGTAACAACTCCTACTCAAATGGAACAGGTACAGAATCATTACTGTCCTTCTGTTCTTCTCAGGGTCTGGTGAGCTTTACTGTGAGACGAACATGAAGATTTTTATTATTAAAAGCTTATTTAATAGAAGTTTAGTTACAGCTTTGTGCCAGAAGGACTCAACTAGTAGGAATCTTTTGAATTTATTATTGTAAGAAATAAAAATCTTCACTAAGTCATTTTAACTGTAAGCCTGCAAAAACTACTGGACAAGATTGTCTGGATTTTCCAAAAAAGATTTCTTTTATTTTTATTTAGTTAAACACATATATTTATGTCCTTATAATGATATTTGAACATTTCTTGTGCAGGGAGATAGTTTGGCACYGGTAACTTTGTTTCAGACATAAATTAGTAAAATAAAGACTCAAGAGAATAAATACAGTATATTTGCTTTTGAACAGCAGCCACATGTTAAACTAAAGGACAGCATTTAAAATATTTACGTCATGGAATTTAAATTTTCTTGGGCTTTTCTCCTATCTTTGCTTTGTTCCATAAACCAAAATCAATTACTAACATGTCCTGGCATTGTAAAAACATGCCTACATTTTGTAACTCAATAAAATGTATATACACAGTATATCCTGATAGTTTGTCATCGTTTACCTCCCAGTCTGTGCCAAGTGTCCTGTTGGCACAGAGCCGATGCTGGGCTTTGAGTACAAGTGGTGGAACACGATGCCGACCAACATGAGAAGCTCTGTTACTCGTCACGAGTTCAGCAACTATGACCAAAGCACAGGTGAGAGCCCACCTGGTGGAACAGCTACTTGCAGAAAGACAGTAGAGTCACCCAATACACTTCAACATGCAAAAATATATTTAAAAGCAATGAGTTAAGTTACAAAATGTGTTTTTAATCTTGTATGGTTAAGATTTAGATGAAAAATAGCGTTTTTAAATGACATAAAAGACCTTTATTCAAAGTATGTTGTTATTATTATTATTATTATTATTATTATTATTATTATTATTATTATTATTATTATTATTATTATTATTATTATTATTTTACATTAATTATAATGACAGCATGGGAGGTGGCTGGAGAATATGTCTACACCCCCCCGGGGGATCTGGATACTGACTACCAGATTCTCACACTCACTCTTCCTGGATACAGGTGAGGAATTTACTCAGCACAGTTAAACACATGTTTTCGTTCATTACATCTCGTGATTATAGATATCTGTGGTGAAAATTAAATAAAATGTGTTTTGGTTGCTTAAGGGCTGAGTCTACAGCCAAAGACACAGAAAGGAGTGAATTATCTCGCATCACCTTTGTCTTCGAGACCTTTTGCACAGCTGACTGCAAGTTTTACTTCATGGCGGTGAGGGAAAAAGTTTTTTTTTAATTATTTTCTTCTTACAAATACTTTAAGATGTGTACTGTGCAGAGCTTCATATACGTTTGACTGGGATTTCTGAGATGAGAAGCTGTCATTTCAGGGTTATAATAGCTGGTTTAATGATGTAGTGGAGGAGTGGAAGGGCACCAACAGGAAGCAGTCGTACTCGTACCTGATCCAAAGTAACTACACAGTCAGCTTCAGCTGGCAGTTTCAGCGCACTGAGACGTACAACACGGTGAGGAACATCACACATGTTCACCATGACAGATATTTTATTATTTWAAAACACTTTCACTTAGCTTTATGTGTAACTTAGACCTAAACTGGTAAAGTTTTTGATCAATGGCATGATTTAAATTGTTTTTGTTCTAGAACTATTCTTCATACAGGAATAACAATCAAGCTTGAATTTCATATTTTTATATACAAACTGAAAACTTTTTTTTGTTAGGAGGGATGAATATGAGAGCAATGTTTGCTTTATTTTAGAGCATTTCTCCAATTTTCTTTGTTTCAGTTGAGATTAAAATAAGCTTTGATTTATAGCTCATGCTCAAAATCTCTCTTTTCTTGTGCATAAGCAGTAAAAATATTGGAAGATACTGCAATAAAGTGAAAATAATGATCGTAGAGAGATGAAATGTTTGTATTCAAAAAATGAATAATTGTAGCAATTAAAGTAATACAACTACTATGTTGAAGAGTATTAAATTCGTAATGTTTACAATAAGGACATGCAAGGACATTTTCTGGACACATACCAGTTTGCAAAAGTCCAAGAAGATAAATTATACTCAGGTACACTTAAAACTAATGACTGAAAATCCAAAACTCTCATTAGAAATTATTATTACATGCTTTTTCTTTAGTGAAACTGTGAATTTTATCCTTGATTTGGCCTTGCGCTGTAGATGGCAGTGTTGAGCCATGTAAACTCTGAGCACTCTGCGTCATAATAAGTGTAGTTTAAAGTTAGTCAAAGTTTATTAAATGTTCTGAATGAGTCGTTGTCTTGGTCCTCTCTCAGACGAGGAGGTACAGCGCTGATGCTGCGAAGATCTACTCCATCCACGTCACCAACGTGGTGGGAGGCGTGGCCTCGCAGTGCCGCCGCTGCGCCCTGATGTCCGGCAAGTCTGACTCCGCCTGCGTCCCCTGCCCTCCGGGACACTACATGGTCGAAGCCACAGGAGTGTGTAAAAGCTGCCCGCCCAACACCTACATCAGGGCTAGTCAGCCAGTTGGAAAGTCGGCCTGCATCCAGTGTGGCCCAAACACCAAAAGAAACAAAGTAAGGAGMCAGATTTCACAGAAAAAGAAAGCTTTGATTAAATTTATTCAGGTTAAAAACGCTCTGTAGGGTTCATCTTTGTAGTTTTAGTTGAATTTGGGCTTTGAAACCTATTTATTTCACATGATTTTATTTGCATACAACTCTATAGGTAAAATCAAATTATCAAGGTAATGTTCAAACAGCTAGATTGAAGGGGCCCTCTAATCACRATGCACATGAACCAAAGACAGTAAAAAATAAAGGAAAATTTAGGTGAGTTTAAAAAATTTAAAATCTAAGACATTTATATAATGTTGCAAATAAAATAAATCATTTGATCGTAGATACAGAGAGAAATAAACAAAATGTTTTTTCTATGTTATGATGTGTTTTATCATATTAAGTCATGGCTTTGATAGATCCTAAGAGTTTAAAACCGAAGTCCTTTGATCTTAAAACGAAAAAAAAAAAGTTTTTAAGATGCTTTCTTCTGTAATGATTTCTTACTATGAGACTGCAGGTTTATTTTCCTCACAGGAGAGAGAAAATGACGTGTGCCTGATGAAACTCTGACCTTTGACCCACAGGCCTACACAGCCTGTCTTAGTGACTGTAAGGTGGACGTTCAGGCGAAGGGAGGGGCCCTGCTGCGCTACGATTTCTCTCTCCTGTCCAATGTCACCAGCTTCCGCAGCAGCCCCCGCTTCACCAACAAAGGCCTGCGCTATTTTCATCACTTTAATTTGGGTCTGTGTGGGACCGAGGTGAGAATATATTGCAGATGTTCCTTTTGTGAACTGATTGATGCTCGATGTGCGATTCACCTCCCTGTGTCCCGCTTACAGAGACATGAGCCGGCCTCCTGTGTGGACAACGTAACAGAGACGGGAAGAGTGGTGAAAAGTTACATCTGTCAGTCTGTGGTGGTTCCTTCTGATATCAGGAGTCAGAGCATGGTGTCCTCCCAGCCTTTTGTCATCGGGGACTCACTCATAGGTAACGACATCATCTGCAGAAGTATTCCCCCCAAAATGTTTTGTTAGGATGTTTTCCTGCCACTGCCTTCTAATTTTGCTGTCACCCTGCTGAGATGGGGGCGCCCTGTTCACAATTTTGACAAGATTTCCACAGTGAAAATGTATCAGTGCAGCAAAGCAGTTATAAAAATGCAAAAGTGTTTTCCTAACTTGTAATGATGTTCTTGCAAAGCTTCTGCTGGCTACACCTGCTTTAGTGCCAATTAGCAACATGAAAGTCCACATCAGAAGAGCAATAAGTTCAAAATGTTCCAGGCTCAGAAACCGGCTAGCATCAGAGGGTTACGCTTCAAATTTGACCTTGTGTTTCTTTAGACGTCTGTAAAAAATATATAAAAAAACCTAGAAAGGGCGATAAAATATAACGTTTGTATAGACATAATTTGACAGTCCCCTGTAAAGCATCAAATATAATTTATTTTGTTGGAATAATTAGAGCAGATTGTTGCATTAATGCTGGTTTTGTGTCTTTTTATTCCAAAGGTGTGACCACTGACTCCACCCTGGAAGGYATAACGTCTCCATCTTGGTTGTTTCCTCCAGCTTCCCCTCAGCTGCCAGATGTCATATTCTATTACAGGTAAATAAGACAGCATTTACGCATTTACTTCATTACCATTGGTGCACATTTCCAAAACTCTAATACTTTTCAGATCAAGTGATGCAACTCAAGCTTGTAAACAAGGCAGGTCGGCCACTGTCAGATTAAGATGCAACCCCACAGTCACGGCTAACGACTACATCACATACCCAAGGTATTGCTCTCAGTAACTCAGCTCTCAGCTTTTGACCTTTTATTTAGATGATCCCACAGAGTCAAACAGCTGCATTATTCTCCAACATATGTCGCGTTAAGCTCTAAGAAGCTGAGCTACGGTGAAACCGGGCTCCTTGGAGATTCACTTGCAGCCCGCAATCGTCTCTATGACCTTGTTTTTCTTGACAGTAACTGTTCTGAGGGGACGTGCGATGGTTGTAGTTTCCATTTCCTGTGGCAAAGCCAGCATGCATGTCCACTCTGCACCAGAGACCACTACAGAGAGATTGTCAGTGCGTGCATCCAGGGAATACAGGTAATATGTACAGGCAGAGGCATACTGACAAAGACCACCTCTCAGTTTCACACATCTATCACAGGAAAAAAAAATCTCATTCATGCAACAGTTTAGCTGCAAAGAATTGGTTTTATCTATCTGAAGTGTGATATGAAACTCATGCAGCTTTTTTATTCTGTGTCTCTCAGAGAACCACCTATGTGTGGCAGCAGCCTCTTCAGTGTTACGGAGGAGAATCACTGCCGGCACAAACAGTCAGCGCTTGTGTGACTCTGGATTTCTGGCTCAGGTTTGGCGTTTCCATTGGAGCAGTCGCTGCTCTGCTGCTCATCAGTATCAGCTGTTACTTTTGGAAAAGGACACGCAGGTGAGACTAGGATGCTTTACATTTCTGTCAATGTTTATCACAGCCCTGTCGGGTTTAAGGGTCTCAGCTAACATGATCCTTGACCATATTCTGTCATCCTTCTGTTAGACTGGAGTATAAATACTCCAGGTTGATGATGAGTTCTGGAGGTAAAGAGTGTGAGCTGCCGACTGCAGACAGCTGTGCAATAATGGAGGGAGAGGATGTAGAGGATGAACTCATGGACCTCACCCATAAGTCCTTCTTCAAGAAAATCAAGTCTTTCTCACGAGAGGTTAGTCCTCCTTTCATTCAGTGTCACACTGAGCCACTTCACTTCACAACAGTACAATTGTGTTTGCAGAGAACATCAGATGGATTTGACTCAGTTCCACTCAAGTCATCTTCACGCCACCAACACGAGGAGGAAGACTGCTGATGCTGAATTCAAAGGATCACCGAACCAAGAAGAAGTCTTCAGTTTAATGGTTTTAAAAGTCRGTTCAGGTCCATCAGCCTTTGAAGAGTCTGAATATAGACACAGGGCAGATTTCATAGGCTTACTAAAGCTGTTCAAACGAACACTGGATATTTCATTTGTAGTATTATTTGTTGCATGCTAGACTGCAGAATTTACAACTAAAATGCAGTGTCCAAATGATGGATTTGCTGTGGCGATGGCGTTGGTGTAAAAAATATCCATCCATGGACTGAGTTACATTTTTTGGATGTGTAAAACTGTGTGCATTTTTCACAACATTAATCATTTATTTTATTTTATTTTATTTTATTTTATTTTATTTTATTTTATTTTATTTCATCAAGGTTCTTTGCTTGTTAAACCAATGTTACAATTCAGGCTTATTAGCGT
>NW_013952405.1:6338432-6340098 GCF_001266775.1 Austrofundulus limnaeus
ACACACACACACACACACACACACACACACACACACACACACACACACACACACACAAATTTATCACATCTTTCGGATCTTTTTGACTAGAGATTATTTTATCCAAGTGTGTCATAACATTTTTGAAAACGCTTCAAAGTCTGACGTCTAAATAAATTGATCAAGGCTCAGTGGTGAGCACTGATGCCTCAGAGCAAGAAGGTCCTGGGTTCGATCCCTGGTTCGGACCTTGGGCCTTTGTGTGGAGTCTGCATGTTGTTTGTGCTTGCATGAGTTTCCTCCCAGAAAACTAATATACATACATACATACATACATACAGTACATAGCCTACTGTCTATGTTCTCGCGAGACTTCAATGAGCGTCTGCCTCTGCGTGAAATCTCGTCGGAACCTGAAAGGACCAGTGAAGAGTTGAAAGTGAAGCACGCAGCTGGCGGTGATTCTGCAACTTTTTTTCAGTGAGAAAGCAACCTGAAGACGGAAACACTACGTGAAGTTGCGTGAAGACAACACTTCCATTTTGTTCCTCCTGTTCGGGAGGTGCAGAACTGCGGTCGGCTCGGACTCAGCACCACCACGTCGGGGCTGAAGTCAGAACGAAGAATGTCGCAGAAAGAAAGACCCAAGAAGTTTTACCGACTGGAGGTCAACAAGACGATATGGGAAGTTCCGGAGCGGTACCAAAAGTTGCGTCCTGTGGGCTCTGGCGCCTACGGATCCGTGTGGTAAACAAACTTTTACGTAAAGTTTAGTTTCGTGAGACTGAAGGGTATCCTAACTTCCATTCATTGATTTAAGACGAGGCCTGGTCGGTGCTGCAGAGAAGCTAAACTTAGGTTAGCTCGTCTGGATGGTTGCCTCGTGAGACCGTGCAGTCAAAGAACCACCAGAAAAGATTGTTCAGCTAATATCAGTGTATGAAAGTTAAAATATATCAAAGTTTATGAAAGTTAAAATATATCAAAGTTTATGAAAGTTAAAATATATCAACTCAAGTTCTCGAGTTCTTGCATGATAATTTAAACGACCTAACCTTTAGCCTGAAATAATTAACTGTGTAAAAAGGACTCCTGATTTGTTCTGTGATTTGATTTGAGTGCTTAAAATTGTTTCTTGTTGGCATTTTTTTCTTTAATAAAAGCTAATAAGTGTTTTTAAACATACAACACTGCTAAAAACATGCACGTTATTTAAATGTTATATGGATGCACATAAATATYGTTTTCTACTTCATGCAAGGCTTTTATTTCATCCAAAATTGAATAAATTCAAGACTGCTGATTACTTAAAGAGCCCCACAGTGAGATGTACTCAGCAGATCTGCAGCACGCATTTATTACATTTATTAAGTGAGAGAAAAGGTCACTGCTACTGATTTATTGCTCTTTGTTAAAAGCTTTTTGGTGAGATGGAGGAAGAAAAGATTGCTTTGCCTATGGACTCTGTTCCGTTGGTCTGGTGTGTAAGTAATATGTGCTCCAGCTGATAAGATGTAAGCCAAACAATGTCACTGGAAAAGTGAGCAGATGTTTGTTTTGCAAACGGACACAAACAGATGTGCTGAGACCAGGAAGCAGAATAACCCGTTCCTGGTTATTTTACCCTCTCCTCTAAGCAAATTTAACATTTGCATAATGGCACACTAACTGTTGTCTGTAAAGACAT
>NW_013952405.1:6343143-6350848 GCF_001266775.1 Austrofundulus limnaeus
AAAGAACTATATACAATAGAAAACAAAAAAAATACACAAATAAAAATGAAATGCAAGGTAGCAGAAGAAGAATAAATCTTATGTCTGCCCTTTTTATCCCCAGAATATATTCAAAGAAAACACAGTTTACAAAACAATACTAAATAACCCTTAATAAAAAAAGTCTAATAGTAGATGCTATTACGGTAATTAAAAGGCCATACAAAATGTTTTCATCGGTATATGCATATTTTACTGCAAAAACATACWTCTATCACAGAAGTCTTTGTTTTCAATATTTAACATGTTTATTTAACATTACTGATAAATCATCTTTAAAGCAARGGTACACTTGAAATTGCTCTACCAAAATAAATAAGTAAATAAAAGAGGTATTTTTAAATAAATTGATGAAATGATTTGTAAGTTTCTATATCAGCAGTTACTTTGGGCTGATGCGTTTCCTAAATGCAAAGAAAGAAGACACATATTGGTTGGTCTCATCTCATTTATCCTCTAGAAACAATAACATCTCTCRCCAGGTGCCATACTTCTGTCTACCTCAGTTCTTGTTCTGTTAGCACCAGTGTTCAAGTTTGTGTAGTTGTAGTTGTCCTCTTGCCTGTTTTCACATAGATCTATGTAGTAAAGTCAGACATTTTATTTRTACCATTTGCACATGTCCAAGAAAAGAAAACCACTTTTATGTAATCCCTAACATTAGTTCCCAATTTTATATCTTCTAACTCTTCTAAAATCCTCTTGTGTTGGTGACTTCATGGAGTTCACGTCTTGCACCCATACATCAAGGTTTGTTAATTTACCGTTGTTAGTTATTAGGTTTATGTCTAGATGCAATGGGGAAATTGAGCCATAATTTTTGCAGACGTGTGTCAACAGCAACATTCATCTCATATTTAACGGGTGTTGGTTTCATCCTCAAAGCCTGAACCCTAATCAATTTTACGTCCTCGTAACGAAAGTTCCTGCTGAGATAAATGTTCAGAAAATACTTTAGGGCTGTAGACATGGAGACATCCGTTGATCCCGATAAACATTACAGTCTGATCCTGGCAGCAGTCAGTCAGTTCTTCATCAGCTGTGACAGGTGAGCTGCTCAGCAGGAAGTGTTGGTTTTATTCAGAGACCGTCAGCTCTCAGAGGAAAGACCTGAGGCTGCTGCAGCTCTGCTGAGAGATGACATTTTCTGCTGATATTGCTCTGCTCTCTGCATTTAGTTTGCCTTGCCATGCCTAATTTTGTTTTGAGAGCAAACTCAGCCTTTTTTCTGAGCCAATAAAATTCTTTAAAGTCATCAACATAAGAGGCGAGCTTTGCGCAGAATTCCTCGTTGAGTCTTTCATCATCACTTGCAGGTTTTGATCTTTATAGGGTACAAAATTGGATCATGGCCATATTTGTATGTTTGTATTTTACTGATCAGTGATGTGTTTTATTCTCTTCTTTTAAACAGTTCTGCATATGATAACAAGACAAATTGTCAAGTTGCTGTGAAGAAGCTCTCTCGGCCATTTCAGTCCATCATGCATGCCAAAAGGACGCATCGAGAGCTGCGTTTGCTTAAACACATGAAGCATGAAAATGTGAGTGAATTTCTTTCTTTCACCCTGGAGATAAACTAGTTTAAAATAAAAAAAATATTCATTCCTAATGTTTGCTTTATAAAAATCTGCATCTCAGTGTAATTTATTTGACTGTGGTTTCCGTGTTTCTGCAGGTCATTGGCCTCCTAGATGTTTTCAGCCCTGCTGCTTCTCTGAAGGAATTCAAAGACCTGTGAGTTGAGTTTGCTTTAAAATAATTAACTTCGTTCCTGTTTGTCTCATTACAGCTGTAGTGCAACATAACTGAATAATAGCAGTAATGTTAAAGTACTATTTAGTTTTTACAGCAGCAGATGGTCCAAATTGTGCTGGAAAACACCTGGAGCCAGTCCAGCAGGTTAAATACACTGGTGCTTTTTTTAAATTGCCTGCTCTGTTATTCATTCACCAGCCACTACCAGAGTTGTTTTATCATCAGCTTCCTTCCTTATGTTTCCTCAATTCTGACTTTGTGAAACATCTCATTTCTACAGTTGATAGTTTTGGAACAGTCCTCAGTTCTTGGGTGTAATATTCGTCWCTGTGGAATGTCAGACTTTCACTTCTGTGCATCATTCTGGGTCATAAAGTCCAGAACCCACTTCGTTCTGCAGGACTTCAAAGATTTTTTCTGGTATCTAACAGTGCATGCAATAAAGGTGAAAGGAACCCCACATACAGAATACCTGAAGCTAATATGTTGATTGTTTTTCTTGAGGCAGTGGTTGCAGCGTACTATAAAATACACTAAGAAAATCAAAATTATGATCAAGTTTTTGTCTCAGATAGACCAAGATTATTTTTTTAAGCCAAATGCGAAAAAGATTCAGAATATTCAGATCTGATTCAGCTAAATCTGAATGAATTTGTAATCCAAATGAGAGGAGTGGTTTATGCTGATTATGGTGTGCAATGTGCATGTAAACACTTATTTTGATCATTTTATTCTGGTTGTGGAAGACTGACCTGACTTTGGTTATTTTGTATCTTATGTCAGCCTGATGAATTTCCTCCTGGCTATATGCAAAACTGTCAGAGAAGTAAAGTTGGTCAGTTAGCAATAAAACATTTTTATTAGAAACTTTGAAAGAGCTCCAAATTATCAAATGCTTTGATGGTCGAAAGTGTTGGAACATGGAGTGCAGAGATGTCTCCACTGTTATTAAAACCTGATGCAGGTCCATTCTGGGCGCTCAGAAGACACAGAATGTTTATGTTCATCACAGAAGTAGAAATTCTTCTTCTTTTTTTTGTTAGGGAAAGTTTACAACTCTGCACATGCCAGTAAAAGCCTGGTGCATGTAAACACGCATCATGATCAGATTAATTAATTTGTGCCAATATGAACGATTCATTTGGATTATTTAATCCAAAAACATTTCCATCTAATCAAAGAATTTTGCATAGGTAAACATAGCTAATGACAGCTGGTGGTCCTGTCCAGAACACTGAGCTGAGGTTTTCTCCTGTCATCTTCAATCACATCATGAAATATATCCTTGTTTTAAAAGTCAAGCAAAYAAAGAGCATAAAGTAAACTCTTACTGAATTCTTGAACACTGTGTTGTATTTTACTTCTAATTTTAGCAGAAGGTTTTGACAAGAAAGACACATTTTAAATATTAAAGCACTAAAGTTTGCCTTACACCACTTTGATTTGCTGTCTGTTTATGTTTTAAGTGTTTTTTTGTGTGCAGCTGTGTAGTCTTTGTCTTTACAGTGAGGAGTTGTTGGCTTGTTCCACCTCCCACCAAGATTAGATTGACATGCAGGGCTGAAAGTAAATACAAGGTCACACATGGGGTCCCAACTCTTATCAAAAGAGAGAGAGAGTTAAGACTGAATAAATGAGTTGGAGGGATTTGTTGTGCTATATTAAAAAAAAATCCTGAGTTCCTTTCCTCCTCCGTGTTCCTGCCATGTGCTTGTTTCTACAGGAGAGAGGAGAACAGAGGTCACTATTTATATGCCGTTTTTTTTCCAAGGTGGGTCAAGTTTTGAGTATCTGTGTGCTGCTGACAACAAGCTGAAGCATGGAAAAGTCCTATTTTAAGCCTTCGTTCTCTGCACTCTGTGAGAGTGGAAGAGTATTCATGAAATGGGTATTTGTTGAGCAACAGATCTACAAAGCAGCACATGGCTCTGTGAGTTTTGGCTCCGATATTGCCTCTCCGCCATCCTGCTCCTGCTGCCTCCTGGAACTGCTGTTTGGGCATTTTAAAGAGCTCTGGGATTAGATTTGATTTATCCACTGATGCAGTACCATTAAGCTCATTTATCCGTTGTGTTTGTTAAATGACATTCCATTTGTGAAGGGCCTGACCTTTTTAACGCCTCCAGAGAAAAGCGAGAATAAAAAGAAATAGCCGCAAAACCGGTTTAAGCCCTCAGCCGTATGGGAAATAAGCTGTAGGCTGCAAACATCCTTGGCAAAATTMATTTTAAAGAGCAAATATGTTTGTTTTAAACCCACTTGGCTTCTTATGAAATGGGGGGAAAATAAATTTCTTGTGATTTCTGCTTGTTTTRTGATTGACAGGTATTTTGTGACTCACCTAATGGGAGCAGATCTCAACAATGTTGTGAAATGTCAGAAACTCACAGATGACCAAGTGCAGTTCCTCATATACCAAATCCTCAGAGGGTTAAAGGTAAGGKTATTTTGTGAGGATATTATAACAAATTAACTTATATGTTTTTGTGCACAGTTGCATGCAAAGCTTAATTAAAACATAATTACAAGAATACCAGATTCTCTTCTGTCTGTTTTGCTGGCAGCCTTGCAGCTCAAAAATAACAATAAATCACTTGGCAARGTTCACTATGCCTAATCACAACATAAAGATAGTTTTCTTTATACTTTTAAAAATGACAAGTGTCAGTGTCCCAAGTCGTAACAAAGATGTGAAAAAGTCAAACAGCCTAAAGWAAGTTAAGACTTTAATCAGACTTATGTTAAAAGGCAAAACTTTAGTGGAAATAAACACAGTGTTTAAGGGGCAAAGTTGTTTTTTTTACTTTTTTATTTTATAATATATTTTTAAATTAAATTATTTTTAAATTCATAGGTGCAATTATCACGATCATTTCCTTTTTTATCTTCTACCCCTTTTCCCCTCTCAAGTTTTTGTTCTCCCTACATTTCTTTTCTAAGCAAATTAGGGGCACTGTCCTCCATAGTGCATCATAGGAGGACTGCAGWATGTGGGGGCAACGCAATAAATTTAATACAATTTTAAAAAATAGAATTTGCCATATAAACATTGTTTATTGAGCCATTTAAACATTTCATATTCATTTTTAACATAATAAGACATGCATCTTAAGTGTGGCAGCCCAATGATTGGCTATCTTCTGTGTTTGCAGCAGGACCAACCAGTCTGAGAGTTTAGTTTCACTTCTGTGTTTTATGTTCAAATTCCAACATGAGTTCTATTCAGGTGTTTACTGCTTGAATTTTTGTTGTGTGAGGTTTCAGTAGATACTTACTGAAGCTTTTCTCTTCCTCCTCAGTGAAACAATAGGATGGCAGTCTTGTGCATGTCAATAAGTTCAGAGGTTTTTCTAGTAAACAAGTTCTTTGAGCACTGTGTGAAGGCTCTTACAAGGAGAATAAATTGTTCCCTTTGTTCGTCCCTTTAATGGAGAAATTTTGTTAGCTGCAACACCAAAATAGACCAAATACAAATGAAATGCAATAAAAAACCTGTGCAAAACTGTTTTAAAAGGGTTCCATTGTTTGCTAATAATGCAGCCTGTTTCCAATCAAATTTCTTTGTCCAGTTTTGTAAAACTTAAGAATTTTCTGTTGCTAAATACAATTGTAGACACTTGGTTGTTAGTTTTAAACTAGAGCCTTTGTTGTCAGGAGAGTGGACCAACATAAAGCTAGTATCAGATTTGTTACTGTTCTTGTAAAAAAAATAGTGTTCTAATATTCAAGCAAGAAGAATTTTTGGCTTGAAGGACTTTTTATTGTTGTTGTTTATCCAAACTGATGGTAAATYCTCTGTTTTTCTACAGTACATCCACTCAGCAGAAATCATTCACAGAGTAAGTGTTGGAATATTATTTGACAAATATAATTACGTCTTTGATTTTTGTACAAGGGAAACAAATGTGTCATCATGATTAAGATTTTTGTTTGATTAAGTCAGGCTTGTGCAAATGTTGACAAGAGAAGGAGCATGGAACGACTTCTACTTAGTTCCACCTATAAGATTTTAGGAATAAGGTGGAAGATATAACTACTGTGTTTCTCACACGCTGCTTTCTTCTTGGCAGGATTTGAAACCAAGTAACCTGGCAGTGAATGAAGACTGTGAGCTGAGGGTCAGTGATCTGTCATAGTTTGGAGCCCAGTTTTAATCTCAAATCGTGGTTTTAAATGTTTTAGTAGCAGTGCTGCTTTTTAAAAACTAAAATCTCACTCAGATTTTGGACTTTGGCTTGGCGCGACTCACCGATGAGGAGATGACGGGTTATGTGGCCACTCGTTGGTACCGTGCCCCAGAAATCATGTTGAACTGGATGCATTACAACATGACGGGTATGTGACATGAAATCCTTGGTTATTAAAAGAAAACTTTCAAAATCTTCACGTTTTGGTCTTGCTTCTTTGTTTCAGTGGATATCTGGTCGGTGGGGTGTATCATGGCAGAGTTTCTAACTGGAAGACCTCTGTTTCCTGGCACAGACCGTATCCTTTTTTTTATGGTCTCAAAAGCTTGATAGGTTCTGTTGCACAAATTGGTCATCAAATGAAACAAATTTTTATGGGATGTTTCTTCCAGCACAAAGGCACATATCTTGCCTGAGGTAGGATATGTTTTTTTTTTTTTTTTCCAGGTTGACTCATAACCTTTACAGTAATATTTCCACTTCTGTCTTTTCAGTGAGCGTCACTGGTTCAGGTTCATGTTCTCTTTTCACTTCTGTCAGTTTTTTATGAGGCTGTGCCCCTCGATGTCTGAACTTAGCTGATTTTTTCCCCTCCTGGCAGTGTTTTCAGATTAATGTCTGAACTTGTTTCCCACCTTTTCTTGGAAAAGTCACTAAAATCTTTGATTTTTTTTTCTCTGCAGGCTGCATTTCAAATCCTTGGTCCTCCCTGTGTTATGTCTAAACTTAATGTAACTGAATGTCAAACATACTTGTTTATTTTTTAGGTGATTCAGGTTTAACASTGAGGTCAGTTTAAATTTTCTCTCATTCAACATCTGGTCTTCCTTTACCGGCTGCTGGTAGACATTGATCAGTTGAAGCAAATCTTGACGCTCGTCGGAACTCCGGGGCCAGATCTTTTGATGAAAATTTCTTCAGAGTCTGTGAGTTCGCAAATCCACGCAAGGTTTTTCCCTTCTGCTCCAATCCTGCCACTTTGCTGTGCTTCAACTCAGCGGGGTCTGTGTTCTGACTGACGGCATGTTTTCCCACCTTTTGGGCTTGTGTGTTTAAAGGGATCCATGATTAGTTGTAACATTAGACTTTATTTATAAACATATATTTTAACTGTAAAATAAAGACTGTAAAAATACTGTAGGATGCTCAGTTTTTATCAATTTTAAACGAAGTTCAAAAATATATTACACGGACGGGCCATTTTATTTACATGCAAAGCATTCTGGGTAAATGATGATGTGGATAGGTCCTCGGTGCGATGCTGCTAGCGAGCTATTTCCACCCTGAAGGTTAATCTTGGACAATATCTGACGATCGACTCTTTTAAATGAAACCAGAGAGCGATGACAGAGAGGAGAAGGTAGAAATGACTCAGCTTGTAACTGAAAATATGGATGGAGGACAACAGAGCTGCTTCATGGAAGAAGAACCTCAGCTTAGCCTGTTAGCTTTAGCGTTAGCCCCGATGTATTAGCTCAGCGCTTCACATTCTCCTCTCGTCACTGAGGTCCTCCATCCACATGACAGAGAGGGGAACACAAAAATGACTCAGCTTGCAACTGAAAATATGGATGGAAGACCTCTGTTTAGCTTGTTTGTCGCGCTAGCACCGAGCTAATACATATAAGGCAATATAGCGTCGGCTCTAGCGCAAAGGCTAACAGGCTAAGCTGAGGTTCTTCTTCCATGAAGCAGCTCTGTTGTCCTCCATCCATATTTTC
>NW_013952405.1:6351187-6373447 GCF_001266775.1 Austrofundulus limnaeus
CCAAGATTAACCTTCAGGGTGGAAATAGCTCGCTAGCAGCCTTGCACCGAGGACCTATCCACGTTATCATTTCCCAGAATACTTTGTGTGTAAATAAAATGGCTCGGTCCGTGTTAAAGTATATTTTAAAAATTACAAAACTAAACATCCTACAGTATTTTTACAGTCTTTATTTTACAGTTAAAATGAATGTTTATCAAATAAAGTCTAATGTTACAACTAATCACGGATCCCTTTTAAGATGTGCTTGCTGCCTCTTTAAATGAGTGAATGAAGTGTTTGCTGTGATATTTCTGTGGCACATGGACTGTTTTCTTTCTCAAAGCTTTGTTTCTCATCACAACATTGTAGTGCACCAAAGGTTACGTCGCACAATGTTGGGTTGAGAACAACTTACCAAACTCTGCTCTGTTGCTATACTCCCCTTGACATGAGCTTTGTAGATATAAACCAGCTTCAGCAGATAATGCGTCTGATAGGAACACCCCCTGCAACTGTAATAAACAGGATGCTCAGCCTCGAGGTGAGAAGGACCCACAGCTGCTGTGTTTGGAAGGAACAAGAAGCAGCGAAGGCAGACACTTTGCTTCTCTGCTCTTTAATATTTTTGCACTGATGTTGAGTAGGCCACTCATGACAGTACTTCATGTAGAACTTGTTCCAAGGGAATAAACCAAAGTCAGTGTAACTTTGTATTTTGAGGTAGAAAAATTACAGGATTAATTGTCATGTTTAAAAAACAGACGTATTGCTACTTATACACCCACAAGCATGAGTTCCAGATTAAATACTGCGGTGATGTGGTGTCTCACATGCTTGCAGCACATATAGAAACTGTTTTTCTTTAGAGCAGCAGCTCAGACTTTGTGGTTAAAGTGTTTCTACTGCTTTCAGAGATGTTTTCCCAGCAGCACTTGTTTTGTTTTGGTGATTAAAAATAAATGTGTTGTATGTATATGTATTAGTTTTGATCTGGTGTTTAATTTTTATGTATTGGTGTATTTTTCTAGGCCAGGAGTTATATCCGCTCATTACCATCCATACCCAAGAGAGACTTTGCTGATGTATTTGTTGGTGCCAACCCATTAGGTACCACAAAGGAAAAACAAACTTTTTATTTAGCAATTAAATGACTGATTGAGTGGAGATTGTTTTATTTAAAAGTGGACTTTTCATTTTCAGCTGTGGATCTTCTGGAGAAGATGCTAGTTCTGGATCCAGAAGAGAGGATAACAGCTGCTGAGGCTCTGACTCACCCGTACTTTGCTTATTTTCACGACCCAGATGACGAGCCTGTGTGTAAGCCGCTGGACCAGAGCTTTGAGAGCAAAGAGTTAGAGATTGTAGAGTGGAAACGTATGTCGTTCTTACTTTATAATGTTTTTTTTTATAAGTAATACTAGATTTTTTTTGTTGGCAAAGTAGTYGTGCTACTTGTTTCAGTCTCATAACTTTTTTTAATCTTTGCAGGTTTAATCTATGAGGAAATGTGTGGTTTTGAGCCGCTTCTCACCGCTGAAGGTGAAGTAGATTGAGATGAATCGACTGCTTCAACCAAGACCTTTTACTATGTGCATTAGCACCCACCATACTGCCTGGCAAACGCTGTCTTTATTACAGAAACACTCATTAGCTGTAAGGACATCATTTCCAACACAGGGAAAACAAGAACCTGACCAGCTTTTTTTACTTATAAACCACTGTGATGATGATCTGTTGCTGGAAAATGTCAGTTTTTGCCGTTATCTGAATTTATTTTTCAGATTTTTAAACAGAGTAGAATTTCACTCGTGACTGTGATGGTGTGATGCTGAAACACCTGGACCTATAGTTGTGCTGTTTTGTGTGTGTTGTATTTTATTTTTTTATTGCCTGTTCAGTAATTTATCAAAAAGCTTTTTGTCCATGAATATGCTAATCTACTGGGTTGTCATATACAGCATTGAATCACTCTTTTWAAATTTATTTTATTTTATTTATCTTGTTTTCTTGCATTTAAAGAAAGTAAATGGTTCGATATAAGATGGTAGTGAATTTTATGCTTTTTAGCTGTTTGACAAATTTGAGACATGTTTTGTTGTCGCTGTCTTTTAGAACCCCTCAACTGAATTTAACAAATGTTAACACCTACTTATGCAAATGTCTTTTAAACTCTTAACATGGCAAATGCTGATACATGTTTATAGTTGATCTGGGGTAAAGGGGAAATATTCATAAACACATTTGTGCCTTTTTTTGTTTTTTAAACCAGTGATGGTTAGTAAACAATCAATATTGGATGCGTGTTCACTCGTGTGCTGTTGGTTTACAGAAATGTTATGCTATGATCATTAAATGCCAAACCGTTAAACTGTAAAAGAGGGATTTGTATTTATTTATACTGTTTGAATGTGCCATTGAAGAGACAGCTAAAAGACCTCTTAAGCTATTTTTGCTCATGCACGTTAACTGCAATCTCCGGTCCTTTTAACTTAATAAAGACATATTTTTAAGAGAAATGTGCTGTATTGCCTGATTTTAAAACACCTTACTGTTTTTCATTTATTTAATTGTAATTGACACTTGTGATAAATTGATAGGGCTGTAAAAAATAAAGCAGTCATATCTACAGCAATAACAGCAGTAATCATTAAAAGAAAATGTTAAAATTAGACAACATCTAGGCGTTTGCACAGTGTGGTATATTAGTTACATTTCAGTGGCGTCATACTAAATATTTAGTGAGCAATTTTTGTTTTCTGCAGCTTAATTGTTTGAGAAAATTCCTTTAAAAGTGGTTTGATGCTCAGACGCAAACGTCACAGATGGGAAGCTCGTCTGGCACAGCAATCTAATGCGCATGCGTGGAACATTCGATCACTGGAGTAGCTAACAGCTAAGGCTACGAATCCAGCCAACATGGAGAGGAAAGGTAAATCTGTATGCGACACCCAGCAGACTGAGCAATGTTTGCTCATGTGTAGTTGATGTCCCCTCGCTGTCACWCGTGTAACGCTTAGCCCAGCTGCAGGTATTGGGGTGAATAGATTCATTCGGCGTTTAATGTCACGCACTGCGCTGAAACGAGCTATGCTAGCTCTGTAAGACATTAGCTTTAGCCCGAGTGTCAGGATTAACGCAATACGTTCGGTTTTCCAGCTCTTTCTATTTTAAACTTAAAGCACCGACTGTGTAGTGTGTGTGTATATATATATATATAGTATGGTAACTGAGATTACTACATGTCATACTGGTGTGTTGTAGAGGACCGGTTGCCTAGGTGTGTAGCTTAGTGATGTTAATGGGGTTCAGACAGTGGGGGAGCCTGTAATACATGAACTGCACATTTAAATACTGTTAACCACAAAGACAACACACTTCAGCTCATGATGATCTGGTTTAATGGCTGTGAATTAAATTATAAATAGGATTTAAATAAGTCTTCATCCATGCCAAGTGTCAGTTATAGAGCAAAAGACATCCAAACAATGGTAACACAATTTGTCTTTTGTTTTATTTTTTTCCAGTTCTGGCACTCCAGGCCAGGAAGAAGAGGGCGAAGGCAAAAAAGACCAACAAAAAGTGAGTTGTATGGACTTTTTTAGTCTTCTTTAGTTGTGCAGGATGGCCTCCTTTAAGCTTGCTGTGTGTCAGCTGTGTGGAGTTAAAGGGTGTGGGTACTTAAAGTTAATGTTTGCTTGTTGCAAGTGACAAGTGGACAAGAGCATCAACACTGCATGCATGTGCATGATCCAAAGTTGAACATTTCAAAAGACTGATTGGCACATCTAAAACACTCATTTTGGATGGTGGACTTCCAAAATTAGCAGATGATGTTTAGGTAACAAGTATCATTAAAGGTGAATTTTGAAAGGTGTAAGGTTTTGGCACTGACAATTCATTTATCTTCTCTCTTAATTATCTAATGCTTTACTATACTTGTTTGAAATTATTCCAGGATAATAATGAAAGTTTTTAAGTTGTAAATGAATAGCTAAGCCAGTGATCTCTAGAACTGATTGTTTTGGTGGACCTAATAAATCTACTAATCATGGCTGCACCAGTGACATCCTCCAGAGTGTTATATAACAGCCTGTGCTATATTTAAAAATAGAGAATGAAGAAGCCCACATCAGCCCGCTGAAGCATGGTGTTTCAAGGAAAATGGCATTTTGAAAAGTATTCACAACCTGGCTGACCGTGATATTTTCATGACTCAGAAGCCTGCATCCATATGGCATTCTAATTATGAGGATGTAAAAAAAAAAGATTTAAAGATGTTTTTTTTAAGGTCTAAAATGTATATTAGAAAGCACTGAATGAGTGTGTGTTAGGGTTGGGCATAATCGTATCGTGTGCAATTAATCGTCAGAAAAACATTAATCGATTACTTTTTGGCACTTGATGATTAATACGATTAATGCCACCAGGCAGAGTCCTCTCGCTGCTCCTTTATACTTCAAATATGATGAACATTTTTTTAAAAAAGTTCTGTAATTTATTTATCTATCAACACAATTTAAAATTTGATGTACACCCTGAAATCTGTAATTTTGACACAATTTGGAACAGATTGGTATGAAGAGCAAATCTTTCCCACTAAATTGGTCATGTGTCCAGGGACTCCAGGGGATTTATCGTCAAATTAATCGTTATCGGCTAAATACCACAATTAATCATGATTAATTTTTTTTGCCAATATTGCCCAACTCTAGTGTGTGTATGGCTGAATGGGAAATGTAAAGTATTTAGCATAACCTGGCAGATTTGGACAAGATTTTTTTTCTTTACCTGCCCTCTCGGGCAGGTGATGAAAAATGTTACCTGCCCGATATGAAAGGTTACTTGCTCGAAACAAAAATGTTCAAAATTTGATTATAAAAATGTGTACTATATTTGTACTACAAAAACATTAACATGGTTACAGAAGTACATAAGATAACATCTGATTTAGCAGATGCAAACATTGCAGACTGAGTCACTCACAGTCTGTCAATTGTTTTATCAAAAACAATAAATATCAATAAACATTTTTAGACCTTTCCAGTGTTTCCCTTAGAGTACTGGCCTTGGGAGGGCTGCTTATAAAAACAGGTCAGCAGCAGCTTTGTTTTAAATACAATTTGCAGAACATGAAAGTCTGCAATTTGCATTCATTGAATCTTATATAGCCTCTCTCATCTAAAGAGACATTTAAGATATCTTGAACTGGAGTCTACCTACAACTTGATGATAAATCTGACGTTATTTATACTAGTCAGAATATAATTAGAGATATCCTAAATAGGTATTTTGAATTGTCAAAATATATTAAGAGATGTCTATTTATTTGTTTGTTTCTTTCATTTATAAAAAAATACAATCTATGTACACCATATAAAAAAGGTAAATCCTACCCTGAATTAAAAGGGTGCAGAGTGAAGAAAAACCTATCATATGTGTCCCTTATGCTCAAAAATCAACTTCAACAAACAAACAAGCTCAAGCTGGAAAGATCTCCAAGTATAAAAAATAAGTAAACAAAATAATAAAAGAAGACATTTTATTATTTTATCCTAAATAACTGATATGTCTAATCTAGTCATAAAACAATTTCATATAACTGGAATTTGAGTGGTGAAGCCGAATAAATGCAATATCGGCCTGCCATACAGTGAGCCTTTTGAACTGACCCGCTGCTGCTCTGCACTCTCAGAGCACAAGCCGACATTAGCAAGATGGATTTATGACTGAACGAAAGTCCAAATCTTATCATCTCTGTGGGTAAAAATACATAAAAAACTATTGTTTTCTCCGACAACTTGGGTGTGAAAATACTACGGTTGTTAAAGCTTCGCTCTGCACGACGTGCAGTGGGAGGGAGGGAGAAAATAATCCCACGACAYGACGGCAAGACGTAAATTTTCTACAGGGGATGGGGAAATTTTGAGGATTTATTCTGTGTGTGTTTTAAAACACTATATTTCTTCATTTATTTTCAGAATATTTTGAAAAAGTGGYCCTATAAAAAAATTAAAGAAATTGTTTACCTGCCTGGTCGGGCAGGCATTAGGACACACCCACCTGCCCGAATATGAGTTTTACCTGCCCTGGGCAGTCGGGCAATAGGATCTGTTGAACCCTGTAACCTGGAGGTTCAAACAGCTTTCTTGTACAGACCATCCTCTACCCCTAGACTCTAAGATTCCATTCACCTGTGAATTATAAAATACTATTTTGCTAATTTATATTGTATGTATTGATAATAGCCTGGATCTTGCATATCTCTTTCCAGGGATGAGATCCCATGATGTTGGTAGAAGCTGGTTTTAAATRTCTGTTTTTGTTGCAATACAAAAAAATCAAAGGCTCCAAGACTATAGTACTGAAGGGGGGGGGGGGGGGGTTATAACTTTGTATTTGATCAGTTTGTGTTTAGACTGACTAAACATGAAATTCCTGCACTCCTGTATTTTTTTTTTTCCTTTGAATCAGCCTWAGGGCAGATGACTTCATCACAGCTGAGGTATTCTTTGTCTGTTTACAACATCAATTAAAAAGAAACACTCGTGATTCTTTTCATAAATGTAAACAGTAAAACTGAATTTCATTTCCCTGGAAGCATTTTGAAATTTGTTGTATAAACACACACACACACACACACACACACACACACTAGCCTGCACACTTTTCTTCTGTCTTGTTGCTCCCTTCCGATACTGCTCTTGTAAAAGAGCATGTCTTTCTACTCTGTGGATGATGCAAATATATATTATGTTCTTTCACATTTTTAATTCCATAAGTGCACAATCTGCTTAACAGTTCATTCACTTTGTGACAGAAATGTTTGCCATTATTTGTTTCACCAATTTCTGGTAATCATTATTGTCCAGTTGTTATGTTCATGTCAAAAACAGTCCAAGTGCCTATATTTAGTGTCCCCCACCCCACCCACCCCCCACCCATTCAAAAGAACTGATCAGTTTCCAACGGTATCAGTGTGTGTACAGTGTGTGATCAACTAAAATGTCTTACTCCAAGTACCGTTGCTGCAAAACCATTTAATCTCTGCCTGTGGCTTGTAATCTGATTAAATTTCAGTTTATATTTTTTAATTTATTTTCACCATCTAATYCCATCCTCTGCTGCTATGAAAACTGATTATTTCAGCTTTTTTCTCTTACAGCTGGTGTATTAAAGCTGCTCTCATTCTGATTTGACTTATAATAGAAAATTGACACGATGGGCTTTTGAGGAGTTGAATTGTATTTTTTAAATTACTGTATGTGGCTTTGTCATAATGTAGGAATGAATGGATACTTTTATCTGTGAGGGAAATTATTTCATCAATTGCATTGTTGCTGTTGTACGCACGTTTACAAGAAGCATTAACGAACTTCCCCTTGTATGATTGATTGMATGCAGTCGATTTATTCAAGGATTCAAATGCAAGTTAACGAAATAACTACAGTAATAACTGACATTTTTTGAGAGTTTTGCATAGTCGTTTATTTTTCATTTAAATAACGAATGAGCTGAGTATGCTTTTTCATTTTAAGTACCATATTTGTGTTGCTAAATTTAAAGAATAATTTCGTAATTTTTTTTTAATCTGCTAATAAAATCAGTTTAATGTTCTTTTCAAGTTTAACTCATTAAAATAAAGTTTAGAGCTCAGATTGAGACTATTAGAGATTCTTCTGAATCCATAATTTGCTTACATTGGCATCAAACCAGACACTTTTCGCAGTGGTGCGGAAACTCAGTTTATTTCCATGGAACGTAATCCAAATGAAGACCTGTGACCAGTCCACAGAACTGGTTTCTGGTTCGCATATCTGCGCTTGTTACTTTTTACATTTYTGTTGGTTTCTATGCGATTCTAGATTTTATTTTTATTATTTTTTGTTTTTTTATGTGATTGGATCAGTCTGTAAAAATGTCCCTTTGGGTCTAAATTTGCACCAGTTTAGTCATTTGACGTTGAACTGATAAAGGCCATTGAGACTTGGCTCATGATAATCATGGGTTGTAATACTTTTTGACATTTTTAAACTTTTATTCTCTGGTTCAGTTTTGTGAAATTTGTTAAATAATGCACTAAATGTGTAATTAAGCTGCTTTTATTTCAGTGGTCAGCACTACATAAACCTGAGGCTGTGGGTTTGAGCTTAGGTTGAATCAGGAAGGACATTAGAGTAAAATGATTGCAAAATTCTTTGTGCTAGTTCGCTCACTGTGGCAACACCACAGAAGAGAGCAGTCCCCAAAAAAGTTTAATAAAAAAAACTGGTGGAGCTGTAAAGTTTATTAAAAGGACTTTATTTTTAATGAAACCTGTCCCGTTTGCCCAGCAGACAACCAGCCAATGTTCGCTCTCGACCACAGCCTCAACAAGAAACCTCACCTCAGGAACCCGAGGAACCTGAGGAGATTCTCGGCTCTGATGATGAGGAGCAGGAGGACCCCAATGACTACTGCAAAGGTGAGTCTTACACTCTCATGTACTGAGGATTATATTTACTCCGAATAACCAGCATGAGCAATTTAATGGAACAATTGCATTATTTCTCACTTTAATTTTTTATTGGTGGTATTATATTCTTTGGGAAAACATATTCAAAACAAAGTTATTCTAGTTCATCTGATTTTGAGAAGTTGAAGTGTAAAATTGCTTGCGTGACTTTATTTATCTTATTAAAGTGCTGTCTGAGTTCAATTCAATTCAAAAATACTTTATTGATCTTAGAGGGAAATTAGGTAAATGAGTTCAAATGTAAACTATTACAATGTCTAAGTGATGTATATTTTCTTGTCTTCTAGGTGGCTACCACCATGTAAAAGTAGGAGACCTTTACAACGGGAAATACCATGTAATTCGTAAACTGGGCTGGGGTCACTTCTCAACTGTGTGGCTGGCCTGGGACATCCAGTACGTGAAAAACGTGGCGACAAAATTTTAACTGTATAATAATAAACAAATATAACTAACTGTAATATAACTATAACATAATTATAACTAAATATCAGGCCTTTTATTGCACAACTTGTGTGGTCGCAGCTTTCACGTTTACTGTCGGCAATATAATCTTGTACGTTGTTTCCTGTTGGCAAACGTGACGTACTTTGTTGTTGCAGAGTTAAGAGGTTTGTTGCAATGAAAGTGGTGAAGAGTGCAGAACACTACACAGAGACAGCAGTGGATGAGATAAAACTGCTGAAATCTGTAAGTAGAGTTGTCTTCATATAGCTATTTAAATTATATTATTAATTTCATTAATCTTTATTTAACCAGGCTAACCCCACTGAGATCACAGATCTTTTTTTAAGGGAGGCAGAGCCAATTACTTTAATTAAGAAGTTCAAGAAGTGTGCAACAAATACTGTCTGTACTAGTGACATTAGTGAACTACATTAATTTGTAAAGGAAAGAGTCTCAAAGAAGCATCCAGTATCCTGGTTCTGTATGATTAATTCAATTTAAATTTGACTAGCATCTTTAAAATAATAACATTTACGCATTTAAAGTTAATTAAAAAAATATCCATATTATGTCTTACAGTTTGCATGATTTCAGACTTGTTTGTCAAATTAGTTCTTGTGTAAGCCCCCCTGGACGAAATATCAATTTTTTTATTTTGTTTACTTCCTTGTGACATTGCTTTGTGTTCAGGTAAGAAACTCAGACACAAATGACCCCAACCGTGAGATGGTGGTTCAGCTGCTAGACGACTTCAAGATCTCCGGTGTCAATGGAACTCGTATCCTTAACAAAAAAAAAACAAATCACAAAAGCTTCCTGTGTTTCTTCCCTTTTTTTTTTTTTTTTTTTGCTTAATGATGTAAGATCTGAACTCTGTAATATCCCATGTGGAGTTCCACAGGGTTCTGTACTTGGACAAAAGTTATTTATTTTGTATGTAAATGATTTGGTTAATGTTTCAGGGTTGTTTAAATGTGTTTTATTTGCAAATGACACTACATTTTTGTGTTTGGGTAAAGATATAGAATGGATGATGGAAATGATGCAAACAGAATTTGTAAAAATACAAACCTGGTTTAAACTTAATAAATTGTCATTAAATTAGGATAGAACTAATTATATAGTAATAGTAATAGAAAGAGATTTAGAGTTGATGGTGCTGAGTTTAAAATTGCCTCCCAACTGAGCAACAAAAGTTTCTTCTCTTAAAAATGACAACCTTAAGGAACGAGTAAAATATATTTTCTGTTGTCAACCTCAGGTGGTCAGTGTAGTAAATGGAAACTTGTGTGACCTAAACAGACTTCAGCCCCATCGCAACACTTTGGCCGAGTAAGATCCCACGAATAATAGGTATAGCTGCAGCTGTAACATGAGAGTCCCTCTCTACACTATTAACTAATACTCCACCTCCATGTAGCTGAATGACCTGATGTTTCCTAAGTTGTTTCCTCAATAGAGTTTTCAATTTAATTTTATTTGAAGCAGGTTATGAACTTAACTGCTGCTCTTCAGATGTCTGCATGGTGTTTGAGGTGTTGGGGCATCACTTACTAAAATGGATAATAAAGTCCAATTACCAAGGGCTGCCACTGCCCTGTGTGAAGAGCATCATTAGACAGGTAACACAATCCCCTTGGTCTCACCTTTTTAAAGCGGATGACTCACTTGTTACAGTAGTGTGAGCCACGTAGCCTCCAGGCTGTGTGAAGAGTAGAAACCAGTCCGGGCAGAACAGCTTGATATAATTGAACACAAACTGTAACGCAATCTTGACACGCAACATGATGGCGAAGTGTTTTCAAAGAAGCAGTGTTAGACTTATAGGAACAGTTTACTCCTTCAGTCACTTTAAATCACAAGACTTCATTATATTAGACATGTAACTGCTTAGCTTATAATATATAGGCTTGCTGACTATCGATTCAAAACAGATTACATTGTTTGGTTGTATTGCTTTGACTTGTTTTCCCTTGCATATGCATCAATATTTTATTTCATAAACTGTATAAATACAAGATAAATAGAGTGTTTAATTATGACAGATTAAATGAGTTAATTTTGCTTTGAGCAGTCAATCCTGACATGCAGTGAGGATCTTTTGTCTCCTTCTGGCAGTGAGCTTAATTACACAAACAGACACATTCCAAGAATTATATCGGAGGCATCAAACATTTTTCTTTGCTTCTCTGAATGCAAAGTTTCTTGTTTAGTCTGGAATGTCGGAAATGCCTTTAAAGTGATGCTGCAGTTAGTAAAGCTAAAACTCAGCCACACTTGGAAACGCAAAGAGATCAGCTTGGCACTGACTGTCTTTATCAGCGTTGTGTGAATGTTTTTTATGTTTAAAAAAAAATATTTTCTTAAGGATGACCGCCTTTTCTTCCAATTGATGTATTTTTAAGGTTCTCCAAGGCCTGGACTACCTGCACACCAAGTGTGAGATCATCCACACAGATATTAAACCAGAAAATATCCTGATGAGCGTTGATGAGCCTTATGTTCGAAAACTAGCAGCTGAAGCCACTGAGTGGCAGCGGGCTGGGGCTCCGCCACCTTCTGGTTCAGCAAGTATGACTGACTGAGACACACACACACACAAACACACACATTTGCACAAATAACCTATAAACACTTGTCACGAGTTTCGACTCATTTAATGTTCTTTTTACAGTAAGCACAGCACCAGCTCCAAAACAGGTTTGTTTATTCATCTGTTGCATCAACATTGACCTCTTAAATAAATATTCAGCTTACATCTTCTGCTTCTTTTTTAATCTATTTTATTTTCCCTTCTGTTATATTTCTGGTAGAATGTGAAAATGTCTAAAAACAAGAAGAAGAAGTTAAAAAAGAAACAGAAGCGTCAGGCAGAGCTGCTAGAAAAGTGCATTATGGACCTGGAAGAGATGGAGAAGACCACAGACACTCGCGAGGACGATGAGGAAGAAAAGGACCCGCAGTCCCCAAAGGGACGAGCTTGTGCTCCTCTCAGACAGGTGTCTCTGCTGGAACTAGAAAACAAGGAAACAGGTAAAAGCATCACAGGGCTTATGGGTTAATATGAAAATAATTGTTTTTTTTCTTAATAGCTATGAATTCTAGTAATGCTTGTTGATGAAGGTCCTGTATTTATTCACACTTTAATTTATATGTGCAAACAAATAGCTAGTTGTGCATGCTTGTATTAAATTAAATTAATATTTTTGGTCCACAGAGTGATTCCCTTATCAGTGCACAACTATTTAAAATAACTTAGATGAGAGTACTTAAAATCATTGCTCATTTTGTCCCAGGTTGTTGACTGCAGACCTACTTTAAAAAAGATAACAGATGTTACCTTGAATGAAGGCACAGCAGCTGGTTGTGTTTTGTACTTTGACAAACTGCATTTAAGATATAGCAGCCACTTTACAGTAAAAATGTTTTATTTATAAGCTTTTTTTATGTTTAACTCTGACACGCAACAACCTTCAATTGATTTTGTTCCTTTTAGATCACATCTTGTGACTTTAGCATGCAAATTTTGTAATTTGTTGTGCAATAAATATCGATATCACTGTTTGTTTTGGAGTTTATCAAAGCTCGAGTTCATATTGGTTCACAACTGGTTAAATTTGAAACACTTTGTTGAAGAGTCTTATGCAGTTCACCTTTCCCCCCAACCTTGCAGAGTGCTGTGTAAATGCAGACAACATGAGAGTGGGACCAGACGAGCTGTCTGAGGCCAACTGTAACGGCCACGTAGAGGTGGAACCGAGGCAGCCCAGGTTTAGGACTGAAGACCAACACAACGGCAACGCAGAGTCTYCAGAGCAGCAACATAAAGAGTCCCTCATCTACCCTCTGTGCAACGGTGTGGATTCCACAGATTTCAATGGGCCGGACCCTGAGTGCGACGGCAGGGGGGCTCACAGCAGTGAAGTTACTGAAAGATATCTTCCCGATGAGCTGGAGGATGGAGAGCTGGAACGAAGGATTTTGCAGGAGGAGGAGGAAGATGAGACTGATTGTCATTATGGAATTCAGGAGGGCCTGAGAAATGGTCAGTTCTTTAAAATTTGTATATTTTTCAAAATATGTAATGGTTTTTAAAGTTATATGCTTCTTTTGTGCCACTTTAAAAAGAAAATAAATCACCAGCTGTGTTATTGAAATAATGAGACACTTTTCCTTTTTTGTCTTTTCTGATGTAGATAAGTTAACAGCAGGATCTCTGCTGGTTAACCCTCTTGACCCAATAAATTCAGACAAGATCAAGGTCAAGATAGCAGATTTGGGAAATGCATGCTGGGTGGTGAGTAGCTAAAGTTTCCTAGCCTTGCAGCGAAGGACGTATACAATGTTAAATGTATGCCAAAATTAATAAAGCGCTTTAGCGTTTAAATTTTATCATGCTGTATTGGTTTGAACTCAGCAATTAGTAGACCTGTGAGMATAATCAACACCAAATTATATTTCTTGTGTTTTTTCTTTTTAATTCTCTCACAGTTTTTTTTTCGTCAGTGAAAGAGTCAGTTTTTTATAGGACTTTTTTCCCTCTCCTTTGTGTCTTTTACTTAGCACAAGCACTTTACAGAAGACATCCAGACGCGACAGTACCGGTCTTTAGAGGTTCTCATAGGTTCTGGATACAGCACACCGGCCGACATATGGAGCACAGCCTGCATGGTGAGACTCTGCACTGATGAGTATAACACCTTATTGTAATTCTGCCATAGATGTAGAAAATAGGAGTAAAAAAAAAACAAAACATGAACTTTTCATGAATTGTCTCTAAAATATGTTCTTGTGGTCAGTTATAGTTAAAATATTGACATGATACGAAGCTGTAGGAATTAAGATAACAATGAGCTTCAGCCTTATGTGATGTATAATGAGTGTCTTTGATTTTACTTTGAAGTACATGGTTGTACCAGTATCAAAGTCACTTTGTTTTCTACAGATTTTACATGGCGACAGATAACATGCAGTGTCTCCATATCTGTGTTTTTTTAGGCCTTTGAGCTCGCCACTGGTGACTACTTGTTTGAGCCACATTCTGGGGAAGATTATTCCAGAGATGAAGGTATTATTGTTCTCTCTCTTTCTGTCCTTTTTGAATTTTTGTTTCTGTTTAACTATGCAGCATTATTACTAACTGCTACATTTGGCTGAACTTGAAATGTCTGCTTCACTCAAGAGATATTTGTTCTTAGTAATAAATGTTAATAGTTATTGTTTCTGTGCGAACCTTCACTGTTTGTCATGGTTTATTTGGCTTTTAGTTTTACTTCTGTGAATTAACATTTTAAAAGTTTCACATTCTGCAAGTTCAGTCTGTCACTGTTGTGCAGCTTTGCACAGTAATTTGTGATGCACTTTGCACAGAAGTTCTCACTATTAACCTTTTAAATAAAGTAGTCCATTACAGTGATTTCAGATGGTCTCTGATTTAGAACAAATGTTGTGTAATAATGTGATGAAGAATGCAAACATTCCTGGGTTTATTTCCTAACAACTCAAACCACATTTTTTGCCACCCTGGAAATGAGGCCATCTCTTCACTTCCTCATTCGTCTCTGTCCACATCCTCAGCTCCAACTCTCCACGTTTCCTCTTTTACATCTTGGTCTTAACGTAAATGTCAGTGTGCTGCTCTGCTCGAACATTGTGTGCTAACTTGATGCTGCTCTGGTATGTGCTGACGCTCACGCTTCAGGCAGCTGTGTATTGACCTCCTTTTTTTTTTTTAAACACATCGTTCATGTGGCTGTGTTTTTTAGATCACTGCTTCACTTGTCTGACTTTTGTTTACTACAGTTTGTGTCAGAATGTAGCTTTTCAAGGCTAMGTTTGAGCCATTTTCACTTCTGAAATTGTATGGCCTATACTATAACTTTTGACATTTGTATAGTTTTGTCTCTCATATATCATCCATTGTTTCTAATAATTCTRTTGCATCAGTGTCATCTCATCTCCATACTGTTTCCCTGTCACTTCCTGTCTTCCTTCCTCCTGTGGTGTGCCTCATTTCCAGACCATCTTGCTCTCATGATTGAGTTGCTTGGTAAAATTCCTCGCCACTATGCACTAAGTGGGAAATACTCTCAGGAATACTTCACCAAGAGAGGTATGCCGCCCCTCTGTGTGTGGCTCACCCTGGGAAAGGTGGATGGGAAGGTGAAGGGGTCCGGACAGCATCTTCAGATCCTGCAGAGGTTTTGTGCACAGGCCACTTGGCGTCATAATAAACACTCGGCTCAATAAATGTCTTTTGAACAGAGCCGTCAGACATTGATTTAATTGTCAGTAGTTCTGCCAAAGACTCCTCATGGAGGGCTTATGCTCTTTAGTTAGTTGTTGTCAGATGGTTTGGTTTGTACTTAAACTTTATTCAACCTTTTTATTAAAGAGACTCACATAACCTTTTTCCTCCACAGCAGTTTATTATTGTTATTGTTATTATTGTTATTGTTGTTATTGTTGTTAATATTGTTAATATTAACCAAAGTGCTTCACAAGGTAAAACAAATACAAACAGGCCATAATAAATCAATACAACTTAAAAACACAATTACAATAAAAGAAAGTTAAAAAATATATAAAATGCTAAAAAATCAAAATCAAATGTCCTTTGATGTTTAAGGTTAACCAWTAAGTGCTTGCTTATAAAGTAGGATTGTTACAAAGTTACTGATTAGTCTGATATGTATAAAGTTTTATTTAAATCGACCAGTGGTTCATGAGAAATTTTRCTGATGCTATTGACAAACATTTTGTCTATTGTATGAAATGAATTAATAAAAACTATAAGTATTTGTGACCCRTCATATTGAAATGAGGATTAAGTCAAATTTGGTCAAAATGACCTAATAGGAGGATTTCACATGACTGAAACCCAGCTATTACATTTTCAGATTCCTGGCTTTAAAAGCTACATTTTGATACCTGGATTATTCTGATATCATAAGTGGATCTAGAGATATGATTTAATTTGTCTTGTTAGTTTTGATAATACATTACTGTTTGGTCTCAATCCTAATTTCTTGTAAATTTATTGAGTATTTTTTTATGTTAATATAAAGAGGAAACCTCAAATATTATTTGTATACTAAGATTTCCCAGTTGGAACGAAACAAAAACATTTCTAGCTCACAGGGAAAATTTCTAAATTTGAAGGTGTTTTTCCTCAAAATCAGGTTTTTTTGTTGCTGCGGCTCAAAAAATGCTTCAAAACTTATTTTAGGATTATATTTCAGACAGTTCATTCAAATGATACATTGATAAGGCATTAATTCATTATATTATGACAAAATGCAATTTTTACACACGTTTAAATCAAAACCCTATATCTGCCCATTTCTTTACATTCCACTTTTGGACTTAATCCTCRTTTCGATGTGATGGGTCACATTTCTTATTTTAATTAATTTGCCAAAACAATGGTTGCTGCTATATGTGATCATGTTTAATTCTCCTGAGACACTGACAGTCTTACATAATGAAATGCAAAAATTGTTTATATTTCAAAGAGTCGTTATGATCTGCTGCACGTAGATGGATAACATTTGGGAGGAGTGATGAGAAATGATCCCAGATGAAATATGAAAAGTTGATCGCTTTGCAGTGAGTGTAGAAACTACTTTGTCTTGTCATCAAAAATAATGTTCTCCTCTAGTTGTTCAAATATCTCACTGCTAATAAGGCAGTTTTATGCCTCATTTGGTGATGTGGAAAAATTGTGCGTTCACTCTTTAGAGCAGGAAAATCGTACAATGTCTGATGGTTCTGTTTATTCTCCTTCTGTCTACAACTGGATGTGCTGTCAGCTCCACCTTCAGCTCTCCAGTCAAACACCCAGAGTGGGCCTGTGTTCAGGTCACAGTCTCATCCATATGTTGTCTTTTTTTTTTTTCTTACAACCTACTGCTGTGTAGACCATATAGCGCTGATCATTGAGCTGCTGGGGAGTGTCCCACGCAAACTCATAATGATGGGCAAATATTCCAAGGATTTTTTCACCAAGAAAGGTAAAACCAGAAGCTAAGATTATACATTTTTGRCAGCTCATATTCTTGCGTTTTTTGGAGTCATAGTTATAGCTGCTACATCATTATTAGAAATGGGTAAATGTATAATAGTTACAAGAAAAATAACTTTTTTTGACATTTTGTGCATTATTTATTTCCTGTATCTGTGGTTCTCTGATCCAGGATTGTATGTTTACCTTGTGTTGCAGGTGATTTGAAACACATCACGAAGCTGAAGCCATGGGGTCTGCTGGAGGTGCTTGTGGAGAAGTACGAGTGGTCCCGCGAAGAGGCCGAGTGCTTCACCGATTTCCTCCTTCCCATGCTGGAGCTGGTCCCTGAGAAACGAGCCACAGCTGCAGACTGCTTACGCCACCCCTGGCTCGCCCTCTAGTGGACACTCTCAGCCGTTGCACTTCCCCTTTCCTCTCATTTTCCTCAAGACTGCAACAGATCACTTTTTCCACTTTGGGCATATCTGATTAATATTTATTTCTTTTTGTTTTGTTGTTTTATGTTACTGTTGTTGTTGAGCTTTTGCTTCAGTGTACGTTTTGCTTTTCTGTTTATTTGTTCTTCCCTTGTTGCGTTGACGTCAGGAATCCAGTGGATTTTTATGATGTGTGGTCATGTTTGGCTCCAGCTGCTGTTCTCTCGTCACCCCAAAAGGAAACCTGTCACTGAGCTGCTGGAGACTCATCCTTGTTTTGTTACACTCCTGCACTAAAACTCCAACAAATCAAGGATATATGTAGCCTTTATTTTTTGTCCTCTTAAAAACAAATGACACTTTCCCCCCCCCACAAACCTTTTCATTAGTATTTTTTTCTTTTATATGTATAATTTTATTTCACATCACACATGTAAGGTGTACATTTAGTACTTGTATAGTAGGCTTAGGAAGTTGCACACTGGGCTGACATTTACACTGACTGTGGTAACTCATAGCATTTCTCTTAGATGGGCTCTCTAGAGTCGTATTGACACTGTCACGAAGTAGGTCATATTTAGCCTAACCAACTTGTCACCTGGTTTTTAGTGGGTAGTTAATGATAAACTAGATCTTTCATGGGAGGCTGGCTTTCTCATACACCTATTACAATTCAGGTATATTGTGGTAAAAGGTTTCAACGAGACAAAATGTTAAGAAGCCCAACGGAAAGGAGGAACAAAAGAAAATAAACTGTATATATCTGTACCAAAGAGTTTGCCTTTATGTATATTACAGTTATGTACAGTTTTTAACAAATCTTATATCTTAGCTAAAAAAAAAAAAAGAATTTAGCTGGGTTAGCTGTGTTTTAATAAAGTGTATGAAAGATGTGTTTGAGCTCAGTTGTGTGTGTGTGTGTGTGTGTATGTGGCCAACTGTTGGATACTAATGTCACTGGTTTTAACCATAGACTTGGTGAGATCTGATGTTATGGTGTATCAAACTGATCATATCAAAGTAAACTATGTTGTTCAGACATAACGGTAAAAAAAAAATTACATTAGTGTCACACTGAAGAAAAAAAATCATAGACTTTGTGAGGTAATAATTACAGAAGTGTACAACRCCATTCAATAAAACAGATCTTCGTTCAGTACATGATGGCTGTGAGTTTTTGTKTGACGAACAGAGGAAAATGTTTGCGAGACATAAAAACGGATCAAAACCTTTAAAGCTATGCCATAAAATGTGTCTTCATGAAGCTGGGCTACTGAAGTCGATGTGTTCAGGTGTTCTCTGAGGAAAAAGTGGAGAAAATGTTTTCAGTTCAACAGTATACAAGGAATCATTTCAGCTGCTTGTAAACCGAACTGTGGCAATAAATGTCTGAACATATTTATTGGTCACTTCTGAAGGCGAACTAGTGCTAGTATATTTGTGAAGGTGTATCTGTAGCTTGTACAGAAGAGCTCAGTTATTTGTTAGCAGTGCTCAGCCTCAGCAATGAGACGAGAAACGTTACGTTTCATGTTTAGTCAAATACGAAATGCAGAAGTTAATTACAACTGGTTCTTTGAGGGCCACCATATTCAGGGTTCCTACAGTTTAAGGCAAGTTAAATTTAAGACATTTTAAGACTTTAATGCCAAGTGAATTCAATTTTAAGACCAATTACACAATAAACACAAATGACAAAAAATTAATAATAAACTGTGGCAGAAACTCATGAATCAAAGTATTTTTGGTTAAATTATTCAAATATTGATAATAGACCAATTGTTTTTATCCATATCTAACAGCTATTTTGTTAGATATAGCAAAAAAAAAAAAAAAACCTTCTTAGCAGTCAGTTTTAAACTTAATTTAATCTCTGGAAATCCTCTAGTAACCCAAAATTTGGAGTTTTATGACCCACAGTGGGTTCTCAACCCCAGCTCGCTGTAGATGAAACCTTAAAGTGCCTGTGACATCAAATTTTTGTAAGAAATATGAATGTATTTTTGGAAAGAACATTGTTAACATGTTAGAAAACACATTTGACATTGCACAGATGGACAGTTGTTGAGATATTTGCATGTGAAATAACAGGAAGTCGTATCAAAAGGGAATTTCTGAATGGGAATATTTAAAAAATAAATTAATGTTACCAATTATTTTAATATTTGATACCAATTAAAGTCATCCTACCTACAATGTGTTAAAAATTTTAAGACCTCTGAAAGATTGATTTCAGACATTTTAAGGCTAATTAAGGCCTTATTTTTGGATTGATGAATTCAAGGCCTTTTAAGACTTTTTAAGGATCCACGGGAACCCTGGTATTGTTCATGTGGACCTTGGTRAAAATGAGTTTGACGCCCGTGCTTTAAAGCATTGGTAAATCCCATCATTTGTGTGAAAAACTGCTSCTTTGTGAAGTTCCTTTAAAACCCAAGGATATTGGAAATTAACTTGTGAGATTGGTTTGCATCATTTTTTATGCTTAGTTTTGTCCGTTTCATTTTTTCTTCTTATCCGGGATTGRGTCGCGGGGGCAGCAGCCTAAGCAGAGAGACCCAGACTTCCCTCTCCCCAGTCACTTGGGCCAGCTCAYCCGGGGGAATCTCAAGGTGTTCCCAGGCCAGCWGAGAAACATAGTCCCTCCAGCGTGTTCTGGGTCTTCCTCKGGGCCTCCTYCCAGTGGGACGTGCCCAGAACACCTCACCATGGAGGCGTCCAGGAGGCATCCTAACCAGATGCCCGAGCCCCCTCAACTGGCTCCTCTCGACGTGGAGGAGCAGCGGCTCAGCTTAGTTTTGTATTCAATAAAAATCACCTTTTTTATTCCATGTGACATTATGAAATCTTGTGAGGCAGGTTAGTGCTCATAGAATATCATAGGAATGACCCACAGGTACTACCACACAGACTTTAGCCCAACATCTAATAAAATGAAYGAGTCGGCCATAATTATCTGAATTATGAGGACTGATCAGATTGTTTTAAAGGCCTTTCTTTGCAAAAGGTTTGAATAACCCTCACTGTTATATTCTGGAATAGCCGGACGAGTGAAACAACCTTTGCCGACTGTGTCACAGCTCCCGCTTCCAACATCATAATCCTAACCTGGTTTGACAAAATGAAAAGCATCTGTTTTTAAAGGTCCTGCTCCCTCACCTGCTCCCTCCACCTGGAAGTCGTCTGGCAGCAGATTGTCCTGCCGATTGCCGAGGGTGAAGGACAACAGAGCCAGGAGGGTGGCGTCCAGAATGCTRATGATGGCCAGGATGTAGGCCCAGCGCACCGTGCAGTTTCCCAGGCTGTACTTATCCGTCTTCTGGCCGCACATCGTCTTCACCTGCTCAGAATCCCAGCCGTCTGGGTAGATCATGCAGCCCATCACCATCAACACGGCTGCAGAGGGAAAGGAGGCAGAAACGTGGTTTGATGTTGAGAAATAACAAGAAGCTCCTGAAGTGGAGRAGGTGGATATAAAAATGTTTAAAYAGACCTGGTAAAAKGACAGGTTTATGAAAAAAAAATCATTTCTAAACTTTTACCATCTTCAGTCCTGAACTGTTAAACAGAAGAAATAAAACTGTTAAAAGGAAATATAAAAAATGAAAAGGTACAATGAGCCGRTTGCATATGTGTGCACACCCTAAAACTAATACAAAACTTTTAGATTTAATTACAACCTTCAATTTTTTTATGTCTTTATGATGTAGCTCCTATAGCCGTGATTACCAACTGGTGGGTCGTGGGCCACATCTGCCCACATAGAAAACAGGTGTGGGCCAGATCTGGTGTCAAGCTGGCACTGCAGGCTGACACGGCAAGTGGTTTTTCAACCGAATATGGGCCAGGTTTTGGCAATAATGGTGCTGTTTTTAAGATGGCATGACACAACCGGGCCAGTTGTGGTTTGGTTTATGCTGTGCTGGCCCATGCATGGACCACCTRTGGCAAACCCTATCTGGGCCATTAAAGAGCCATCATTCTTGGAGGTATCTGGGCCAAATGTAAGTGCATTTTGTAAGCCAGAACTGGATGAGATTGGCTATGCGTGGTTTGCATGCTTCTGTTCTGTATTATAATGAATTAACAAAAAACTAAGTAATTTTCCCCCTTTGCTAACAGAGCATGATCAGGGGCCATTACAGCTCTATGGTCAGAGATCTTGTGTCGTGAGGCTGACTAAATAAATATTCTGATCCATGATGGCAGCTATATTTTGTCAATCACCCCTGCTGGATTGGACGGTGTGTTGTTATACAAGCTCCTGCATGTTAGGACTATAGAATTTCTTTGGGTCTAGTTAGTTTAGCAGCGCTGACACCTGATCGTGTTTCGTGTAAGCGATCCTCCATCAGAGGTGTCAGACGTTGTGCTGACACCTGATTCCACGACGACTACCTTTCAGGTCACACCTCACATAAAAGCAGACATGGAGGGCCCGAAGCGGGTCATGGTGACTTCAGCATCTCAAATTTAGACTTGCACTAAAATGTTTAAACCAGGGTGCCCAAACTTTTTCCCAGAGAGGGCCAAAATTAAAATCTATCTGAGGGCTGTGGGCCATATTTAATAATATAACACATTAAATACAAGTACTTCTTAAGTACAGTCCTTTTCTTTTTAATGACTAAGCTAGCAGCCAGAGCAGTGGCCCACATTTTTTTTTATTTGTTTTTGTTTAGAAAGTGCCTTTGGAGAAAGTTTGACGTAGGCTTGGGCAGCGAAGACTCCTGGGACATTTCATAAATTGATTTTGTGGTCTTTTAAAGTAGAGGTTCTCAAACTGGGGTCTGCGAGCCATGTTTTGGGAATCCTCAAAAAATGTCAATAATTAATGTTCATTTATTTTTTTATTTTAATAATTGCATGTAGGGAAC
>NW_013952405.1:6374472-6380829 GCF_001266775.1 Austrofundulus limnaeus
AATGTGGACATTAGAAGGAAAAGAGAATTGCCACCAGAAATTAGAGTTTTATTATCAAATACAAAAAAATGAATGAATGCATGAATGAATGAATGAATGAATGAATGAATGAATGAATGAATGAATGAATGAATGAATGAATGAATGAATACATTTTGGAAACTAAGTGAGAGTTGGTCAAGAATAAAGCCCTGACCTGAGGCCAGCTGCATCCACGCGCAGATCTTGTACACGTTCGCCGCGCTGCAGAAGAAGAACATGCTGAAGCCCACCATGGTGCCCACCACCAGCAGCATGGAGGTCCCGACGAAGAACATGGCGGTCCTGAAGGCCGGGGACGGGATGGAGTTGAAGTCGAAGACGCTGCCCTTGCAGGTGAGCTCCGACGTGAGCGCGTTCCCGATGCAGTAGTGGAAGAGGCCGAAGTAGCCGGCCTGCGGGGTGTTGACGCTGTCCCCGATCCAGTAGGGCTGGATGAAGACCACCACCGTGATGATGGCGAAGCAGATGGTGAACACGGCCCACATGACGCCGATGGCGCGGGAGTTCCTCACGTAGTTGGTGTGGTAGATTTTGGCGGCCTCCTGGGCGGGAAGGAGGTCCATGATGCTGGAGGGGAGGGAGGAAGAGGGGCGAGAAAAGTTGGTTTCAGGCACTAAATAAGCGCAAAAGACGGTGAGAGGTGTTCTCTCTTCATCTAAAAGACGTTTAACACCCACACCACCGGCTGCTTCATACCTGAAGATTCAGCACCTTGGACAGCACCTCACCTCGCCACGTCGCAGTGACGTCACAGWTTGCCAGCCTCCTGAAAACACCTGCTCACCTGTCCTGCTTAAAGGTAACTGAACACTGCAGTGACTCGTTTGTGTTAAAACTGGACAAGGCTCATCCTTTACAGCACGTGCRAAAGTCAGGGTCCACAGGCCAAATGTGGCCCACCACTGCATTTTATGTGGCCTGCCAGAGCATCTTACAAAAAGCTTATGCTGATTTAAAGCCATCATTGACCATAAACGACATGTCCCACATTGCGTGTCAGTATTTTACCTGTGAAATGATGACATCCTGCAGGGTTAAAAAGCAGCCACTAACCGAGACAATTTGCAGTGTAAAGTCTGCATTTTGCTGCATTTCAGTTGCCTACTTTGTACTTTATTTCACATTTAGTCAGTTGTACACAARRTACTTTTCAGTGTTCATRAGAGGATWTGTTAAAATGCTGTTTCTAAGCAGGAAATRCAATGTAAAGCAGATGTTATTTACAACTGGCCCTTTGAAGACCACCATAATGTTCATRTGRCCCTCAGTGAAAATGAGTTTGAYACCCCTGTATTAAAGGAATAMATATTGCCTTCCTCCATTTATGYCAGAGKTATRAATAAAGATCATCTYATGCTTAGAAATGACTGATGATATATCATGCTCACGAGTATGTGTTGTGGATTACCCTCAGCTACTACCTCAACAAGTTTGAACAGAATAATTGTAAAATTGACCAAATTAAAGCCACTTTTGTGTTTTCTAAGTTCAGTCGACCGTGGTGGCCATTGTGAATTCGACTGACTCTGAAAGGTGATCAGTTATAGGCATACAGTTATAGACAGGAACTTCACCTCGTCCAGCAGCTCGAACCACAAATCTCTGTTTCATTCGTCACTCCCGGTGCCATGTCCAGTTGGTGATAACAACTTGGGCTGGAGGCTGACAGGAGCAGCTGGACAGAACGTGTCAGCATGTGGTCTACTCATCCTGCAGTCAGAGCTGGTAACCAGCAGCTTCAGGGCCGGAGCACCTGATGAGGTGCAGCAGGGTTCAGGGATCCCAGAGGTCTCCCTGCAGCTCAGGTGCTGCTGCTGATGGAGGGAAACATCAGCTCTGTCTTAAAGACATGGAAAAAAAAAGAAAAAAGCTGGATGGAGAGAAGACGGTGCAGTTTAGTTGAACCTAATTTAAAAGAAGGATCATGTTTCTGCATTCTACTATGAGGTGTAATGTGTGAAATACCTGACAGGTAGAAGAAGTGTAAAGAAAAGACGTACTGTACTGACGTCRTACTATTTCAGTTCAGATTATTCATGAGATGGGTGCCATGACTTTTGTTTTTTGCAACTTTTATACTTTTCCAAATACTTGTCTTTGTTTGCAAATATGATAAAAACATATATTTTCACATTTTCTGTTTTTATTTTTTTTTCTGTTTCTTTGATTCATGGTCCCTTTTGTGTTCAGTTTTTTTATTCCCCTGTGCATCTCTGCCTCCAATCATTTCTTCAAGAACTTCTCCAGAGTTAATCTGCCCTGTCAATCAGCCTGCCACGCCCACTCACACCTGTTTCCTGTTTCATTATCACACCTGCAGCCATTTCCCTCGTCAGCCTCTGTCCAAATATCCTGTCAGTTTCACCACATCAGTGGAGCATTATTTTTCTTGCATGCCAAAGTCTGGTGCTCTTTGTGGTCTCCTTGTGGTTCCTGGTGCGTTATTAAAGTTTTGTAAAGTAAGTCTTTCTGCCACTTCAGCATTTTGTTTTTGTCTAAAAATAAATTTAAATAATACCTTTGGGCTCTTTGTTGCCAGTAGTCTGCATTCTTGTGTCCAACCTCCTGAAACTGTGACAAGTTAGCCTTTTGCTAAGTTCAGCTAGCCTTATGATGCTTTTCACTTTTAGTTAACGTTTGTTTCTTTTCAATACCATTTGCTTCTTTTAGCAAGCCTAAGTACTTTTAGCTATTTAGATTTAAGCTAACATTTTACCGCTTTGGCTTTTCACCTAGCCATGTGCTGCTTTTAGATAAATTTTCAATACTGTTAGATAACTGTTTTGGTACTTTTTATCTAACATTTTTGCTGTTTTAGCTAGCATTTTAYGTGAGTCTTCACTTTTTTGTATCTTTTGAGTTTTCAACAACTACTTTTAGCTGTTTGCTACTTTTATCTCTAACACTTTTAAACTAACTTTTTGACACATTTAGCTTCTTCAGTAAATTTTGGCAGTCATTTAGCACTCAGCTTTCACTATAATTTCTGTAAAAATTTTATTTATGTAGTTTGAATTATATGAAGTTTGTATTTCTTTATAGCAGAAAAATACAGGAAACTGTATATAAAGAAAAACACCAAAAAATGTTGCACATGAAATAAAACAAATRGTTCTACAAAAGGATTTACAAAAATACACAAGAAGAAAAAAAAGTAAATCTTTAATCACAGACAGGTTGTAGACATGATCACAGGATAAATGTTTTTACCTCATCACACCCATGAAACGTGTAATTTTCAGCACGCCACTAAATAAATGCAGTTTTTCCTCTTTSTGTCACAATGTTTGCATTGGCTTTGCCGTCCCTTTGCAGAGTGTCACTCTGAAGGATTTTTAGCCCCCCCGCTCTGTAACACAGGAGGATGCTTTCTTTGTTTAAACAAATTGYTCTCTCTCTTCAGCAAATATCTGGCAGCAGAACTGAAGATAATGACAAACTGTGTACAAAGATTTGGAACCGGTCCAATCAGCAGCAGTCACGCACACGCAGGTAAGGAMAACAAGCCAGGATGATCTGAGACCTGTACCTGAATTCCTAATTTCTAATCCCTAACTACATATTCTGTCACTTATTTAGTCTTAATCAGACACTTAAATGTGTCTGTAGTCAAGCTTAAGATCATAATATTCACACATTACAAGCATAGGGCTGAAATAAAGTTTTGGGCTGAAAACACTTTACCCACAAATGGCTTGTCAATTTGATTTATGATGCAATATATCTATAAGAGAAGCTAATATTTGTTTATCATATTACTCTGAAACTGATACAGTTACAAAAATATCAGCATGTATTGCAAGTTAACCTATACTGTGTTCAATAGAAACATAAAGATTATGTCAGGGAAGACTCAGATCAGGTTTATTGTACAGTCTTTGGCCTTTTACAGGCAACATGTGGTTACAGAGAGTCAGAGTGAAGCACCTTTTAAATGATGTCTGAGGGTAGTCACAGGGTCCGGAGAAATGCCGCAGATTGTCATAGTTGCAGGAATTAATGTGTATAAATGAACTCAGTCACAAGCCATTAAGCCTCCCGTGGTCCTTTGTAAATGGGCACCTCCTTGCTTCATCATATTTCTCTCCATAAAATCCAATCTGAGCTGTGTGAGCCTCAACAAAATGGCCTGTGGCGCTTCTAATAACCTTGTCAGCTTTATTACATTCATCGCCGACTTTCATCAAATGAGCGACATGCTTATTCCTTGATGTGATTAGAGAGTGCTGTAGAGACGAGGGCCAGCGTATAATGTTTTGTAAAAAAAAACAGATTTCCCACCACCGTTATTTTATTTGAGCAGTTGCTCGATGCTTCTCATCTCATCTTCCCTCCCTCAGAGTTATTTTTTATTTTTTTTTTAAGATTCTGTTGAACAAACAGCCAGTTTTTTACAGCTGCCACTGAATTAAGAATATTTTATGTGCATTCCACCAACCTTTTTGACTCAGGAGCTAATTTCTTTTGAGATTGACTCAGAGGAAAGTGCCCATTGGTGAGGAGAATAATAAGATTTAGTTAGCACTCCACTTGGTATTCAGTTTAATAAACCTCTCCAATCGGTATGCAGGAGCATTGTTACAGAAGGGCAAGCTGTCTCTGAGCGTATTTTTCACCCGCTCTTAATTTTTTGTCATTTTATTTTCTCTGGGGTCATGCATATTGTAATATCTCTCTAAACACCCCTCGTGTTGCAACAGAAAGCTCAGCCCCGCCGTATTGTGCTTTTTTTGTCTCCCTGCAGGAACAATGTATGACGATAATGAGCTCTCTGAGCTCAGAGCAGGTGTTTTGATGGTTCAGCTCCAGAAAAGAAATGAGCAACCACTTTTTTATATGCTCCTATTACAGAAATGAAGCAACCTCARCCACCTCTTCTCTGACTGGTGCCTGATTTTAATTTTTTTAATTGCCGCAAAGCAAAGGTAGACGATGATGGTTTTGCCTGTATTTATGTATTTGGTAACRAAATACCACGAGAACCACTGGTGTTGGAGTCAACCCAGTTTGTCTGTTAGTAATATATCTCATGAACTAAGAAAAAGATTTTTACAAGACTTTCAGAAAATAAACGCTGAATGTACTTGTACAACTGGTTACCTTTTTGGAGTTTATCTAATTTAAGCCAGCTCAGAAATACCTATAACTCAGTTTAAACAAATTGAGGTATAACATGATAAGGTAGTTGCTGAAAGTCATTAACAAMACACACTTTAAGATAGACATTTTKCAAAAATGCAGATAATGTTGTTTGTGAAGTTTGACCAAAACAATTACAGCTCTGTCTTATTACAGGTGAGCGAAATGCATTTTTTTATAGAATGGTTGGCCTTTTACAAATGTKTTTACTCATTGATGAAGTCGCAACAACTTCATGGATGTTTAATAAGTCAGACTCTGATGCCAGTTTTCTCCTAACCTATCTTTTCTTAGTTGTCACATGGTTTGCAAACAGAAAGCAAGAGCTTCATCCAGACCCCAGTTAGATGCAGTGCAGCTTGTTATTTCTGGCAGGAAAAAAGGAGATGAAGGAGGCACCATTTTCACTAGCTGCTGTGGCTACAAATCTTAGATTATGCGTTTAGGGTGACTGTAATGAGACTTTTTGCTTTAGTAGGGGGGAAAATAGAGGAAGAAATAAAAACAGCGAGAATGCCTCACAGTGATGAAATTACCTTTTATGATCTAATGTCGTCCAAGAGGGGGCAGTATGTCATCTGGGTGTTCTGAGTCAGCTCTCCTGGTGCAGCACAAGCACAGAGGGTAGATGAAGTGCGTTCTCCTCCGTACTTCAACTCAAACAATCACCCCAAACAAGAAGCAGACCGTCCTCACACTCGTGCATTTGCATATTTATTTTTACATTAGCTCACTCACAGAAGACTGCGGATCTGCTTGAAAATCACTGTGGAATAACCCTTCTGAGAGTCCTCTTCTGCTTTATATATACAGTATATATTTCTCTGTTGTCTTTTTGATGTGGAGACAGCGCCCAAGTGTATTCCACATAAGTCGTTTGAGGTGGGAGTTCCTTTGAAGAGCTCTGGCCTCTGAGTTAATGTAACACACACGCACCCACACAAACACACAACCTTCAGTCATTTTTTTTATGTCCAAAACACACCTTCAAAAGTGACTCCTTCACTGTCGGTCGGCCTCATTTAGCTCTGGATTTATTCCCGGAGCCTCATACAGATGCCTCCTTTTGTTTCTGGGATTGAAGCCTGGTGTGTGAGCGGGATATCAAATATGGGATATGTGTTTGTGTGTGTGTGTGTGTGTGTGTGTGTGTGTGTGTGTGTGTGTGTGTGTGTG
>NW_013952405.1:6381472-6401295 GCF_001266775.1 Austrofundulus limnaeus
CACACACACACACACACACACACACAACACCCTGCATGAGATATCAGGTGAAGTTATGCAAGGGCATGTGTGACAAAGGAAGCATCTTTATCTCAGGGGTGAATCTCATCATTATTCTCTCCCTTTCTTTTGCTCCTCTAGGTGACTCGATGGGGTGCAAAGACTCTGAACTTAGAGCACATATGATTTCACTTGTGTGTGTGTGTGTTTGTGTGTGTATATATATATATATATATTCAATGATGAATGAAAACACAACTATAATTTCAGCCATGATGTGTGGTGACCTTTTGAAATGCCGCCATCAATATGTTGATGGACGATGGGACACCTGTGCCAAGCAGAAAAATCTGTCATCTTCTCCCGTAGGTGCTCATTAAGTTTATCATTTTCTTGGTCACAGCAAATCAGTGGCTCTCAGCTGCTTGTGTCTGAGTGTCTCCACTTGTGTGTGAGTGATGCTCCAGTTGTTATATAACCTTGTGGCAGAAGCCATAGAAGGGCGGATCCACCCTCTTGACATTACGTTTTGGCGAGGGGGTGCTATAAGAGCTGTGGGATAAATTCTCACTGTTAATTGGACTGTGAAGACTTTTTTTWAAWTTTTTTTTTTTGCTGCAGACTCAGCCCACTCCCCATGTCGCTCACTTCCTCTGCTACAGTTCTCCCCCTCAGATCATTAAATCTGCAGCAATTTATAGCATGTTGTTTTTATTTGTTTCCCATTGGATGCAATAGCTTTGTTAAAAAAGAGAAGATGATACAAAAGATGTCAGTTGAAGGGGAGTTTGATGTTAGCAGTGAAATAAACACATTCAGAAATGTCAACTAGAGAAACTGGAGGCAGATTGTTGGCGTGGAGGAAGAAACACGATCTTTAATCTGTGCAGACCTTTCATAGTGGAGTTTTTATGGGTTTATTTTAGAATTTTATCTCATTTAATTGTTGATAAATTAGAATTGAGTGTGTGGTCTCTGCATTGGACTGGTGATAAACTGATGATTGTCTCRGGGTCAGTATAAACTAAATGAGCAGAGCTCAGATGGGCTCTGGCTCCCCTGTGAGTCTGACCAGGACGGAGCAGGTTTGAAAAATAAAAATAATGACAAAGTATAAAACTCAAACAGCAGGGCATCAGTTTATTATACTAGGAAGATTTGGTGCAACATAAAAGAAAATCTAATTCTGTCCAGCTGCATCAAATTTGACTCCTAAACCCACTTTCACCCTCACCATTACAGATTTGTAATATTTTGGTTATGCTGTTTAAATTTATTGTGGTTTTTTTTATGTCTTCTGTTTTTACTTGTGTGTCTAAAAGTACTGAAACTTGTTTTTGCGAGGACCTGTTTGTTTGAAGGTAAAAACACTTTTGACCTTTTGGATGCATGACTGTTTTACAGTGAAGACTGGCTCGGGTTGTTTTGGAGGTTTGGCATTTAGACTTCAGGTTGAAGTAAAAGGTGCAAAAAGTGTCTTGGGAAAAAATAGTGTGTGTGTGTGTGTGTGTGGGGGGGGGGGTGGTGGGTGTGCGTGTGTGGACATGTTTCACTCAGCCTTTCAGACATGAAATGAGCACACGCTTGGATCAAACACAACACTGCTGAAAACAACAGAATGCTTGCCTCTTTGTCTTCACTGGGAGGGATGAAATCTGGGACATGTCCTACCTCATGAAGTGCTGACTACACCTCCGCCTTGTTCATCAAACACACAAGTGCTTAAATAAAACAGCGAGCTGCTGTTAATTTAGTATGTTCTTAAACCAAAACCCATTATTTTTGGTAGCAAACCAAGCTAGAAGAAAGAGAATCACTCTGTTGCATCATTTCTTTTTAAATCTGAGTTTCAAACCAGTTTTTAAATATTCACTGGTACTGAAAACAAAAGTTTTTATTGTAGGTGCAGTGGTGAACTCCTTTAATGGTTGTTTGAGGGTTAAGACTTGCTTTGAGAGTTAGGGTCAAGATGAGGATTAGACATTTTGTGGAGATGATTGAGGTCAGGATCTAGAGTCTTTTTCTTTATAGGTACAAACCACAGGGAGTGGACCTCCTTTGGAAACTGTCAAGTGGAAAAACAATACTACGCCCTCTAATCACATTTCACCTATACTGTAGAACTTGTCTTCAACTCAGATTGTTTGGAACCCTGGTTGAACCGAGCAGGTGGGATCACCCAGTGGAAAGAGTTGATCTATGTAGGGCAGAGTACAATCCATGGAAAAAGGCCAGTAGATTCGTATAGATGAGATGAAGCAGCTACGGGACATGAATGAATGAACATTCTGTACAACATCATAGCTGGAACGTGTTTTTATCWGCTTCAGTTGTGAAATCCTTCGTGTTTTCTTTTGCGACACACAGAGTGACACTGCCAGTCATTATTGGCATGCTCAGCAAAGCTGTGGTTTGAAAAGGACGYTGATGTGCAGCATACTTTAGTTCACACTTTCACAAGGAACACTTACACACTCAAAGCCCTTTCGGCATTAACAGCAAGTGTGAAATGGGCCCAAACAGCATCTGTGCTCTGCCCTGTTTTCCTCACCCGTTCTCAACAGAGGCTGTTCAGGCGAATGTCATCACACAAACATCATTTGCATCAAAGCTGATGAAACGGCGACTGGTGGTGATGCCAGCTCACGTAAACCCCGTACCACTGGATCAGGCTTCAAAGAAAGACGCTGCAGGGAAATTACTCCGACAACATTTCAGACTGAGCAACATTTGATGCTGTGATGTTTTCTTCAGACAGTGGATTTTCTAGATTTCATCAGGTGTTTGTTCAGGCGGTTTGTCACCGTAATGCTTAAACAGGCAGAAAAGAGTACAATAAAAACTACATGACACCTCTTTTGACTGAGCCATAAAGGAGGCGTTGCTTTTCCACACTGTGCTGAACGTGTCACTGCAGGACAACATGAAGATATTCGACATTTGGATGTTGATCACAAACGGCAAAAATACAGATGCACTTGTGAACTGACACAGATGAAAACAACACAGAACAAAACTTTTTTTATATTTACTTCTTTACAGAAAGTGTGCATGAAAGTAATGTAAACGATAACTTAATATACTCTGCTTTTAAATAATGTGTGGCAGAAGAAAATCACTTTTTTTCCCCATTTAACATGATCTGTACGGAGCCCGCGAGGGGACATGGGGAATTATTTTCTTTTGCGTTCCCACGCAATACTTTTGCGTTACCTCGCAAAATTGTTTTGCGTTCCCACGCAATAGATTGTATTGTATATGAACTTAATTAAATCAGACTTATTTTGAAATATCCGGTTACCAAAACGGGATGTGTCGCCACAAGTTCGTGAAATTGACATTGATGTTACATGGCTGCACTGTGTTACAATATCGGCATATGACATACTTCCATGCATGGGTGTGGGATATATTCATTCTGAAGCTGAATTAAACCAGTAGGCTAACTCGCTAATGGTGAACATGTGAGTTTGTTAATAAACCGGCAGCACAACAGTGATAAACTACTTTTGCGAGGGAACGCAAAAGAAAAAAATATCCCGTGTCGCCTCGCGGGCTCCATATATCTGCATTAACTAGTTTAATTGTGAAATTAAAGATGATCTTGTAGATGGCAGTTCGAGCAACACAAATAATAAAATTTTGACTGGATTCACAGGCTAATGACTACTCTGAATAAGACTAAAAAAATCTAAAAAAATTCATAGCAGTAAAATAATATTTGCTTGAACCACCTTAAAAATGTGATTTGATTTGTTTAGGGTTGGAATCAATTCATCTTGACCTTGGTCCTGCTCAGACAAGCCATTATCTAATTAAAATAGATAAAACTTAAACCGAAGAGCTACTGTATCTCCAACAGGTAAGATAATTGTTCGTGATCTTTCCATAAAACTCCACTTTAAAAATCTGAACTATTCCTTTAATGAAGACAAGTGGGCCGTTGATTCTACCACACCGTCAGCTGCTGATGGTCAGAGAGAACCCAAAGGGTTAACGACCGCTGGTGTTAACGGCACCACAGCAGTTCTTCCACCCATAAGGCTCCTCTGTCAGTGACGGCCTCCTCCGGYTGCTGGGAGCGCGTGGACGTCCACCGACCCTTAAAATCCTGCTGGTCCAGTAATGAGGAAAACCATGATGGCAAATCCTTCTTGAAGAATCTTCTGACTGTGATCGCCGCACCAGAGGGCATGAGYGCAGAGGCAGTTTGCGGGAAAGGAGGGGCAAGAGAAGTTTCAGATGGTGAGCACGATTTTCTCATTATCTGGATGCGAGAGCCACATGGGTGGACTAATGCAGATGGGGGGAGCGGGGTTTGGGGTGGGGCACATTAATCATGTTGTCACATAAACACAGGTCCACTCCTGAGACAGAAGTTCACTCCTTCACATGCTGATGTGAGACAATAACCAGATGTGGAGATACTATTCTCAAACTGCAGGTCTGCAAGATTTCAGGATACACTACTGGTTAAAGGTTTACAGTTTTTAAAAATAGTTTTTCAGGCTTGTAAAACAATCTTTATTAGCTAATAGGGCTAGGCAATAAAACTATAGCAATTTACATTATATTGCAATAGACGTGATCAATATCAATAGAAAATATGTCAGATAGAATGTTAATAATTTCACTGAACAATGATCCAAAACCACAAGGCATTCTGGGGGATGTAGGCTTTAGCCGCTCAACCTCACATGGCCCAGCTAGCAAGGTTGGCGGCATCAACTAATTCACTCATTTGGTAAGCTAGCAACACCCTGTTGAGTAACAGCAGCTTCATGTTTCACCTCCGCGCCTCAGAACTGCTTCAAAATAATAATAAAAAGAACAACGTGGAGTGAAAGGAGAAAATGATGCAACAGCTCGACAGGAAATTGTGGATAAAAGAGGAAAAGTCACATCACCAGTTTGACAATAATAATTAGCTTTTTTTTCTCCTGGTCCTTCAAATAGACAAAACAACAAAAACTAATCAACATTTAGTGACTGATGTGAAACATTTTTCAGCTGTATCGCCCAGTCATATTAGTCAGTATTAAATATCTTTGCATGTTTTCACTTCTCAACGTTTCTGTCACTACAAAAACCTGTGTGCTCCGGGCATGAACCGTGTTGTGAATGGATCAGTCCACTGAGAGTTGAGGGAATTTTGGACTGACTAGATGGACTGATCAGGCAGACTGATCCAATCAGCAGGCCCAGCAGCACCAGCAGCATATATGGTTTATGGTTCATCTAACATGGGCAATTGAGAGTTTTCTCTCTTACTCCACACTCTGTGCTCTATGGCTGATGCCACTATTGATAAGGTAATAACTATCGATAATTATTAAACAGAACATCACTTTCCAAAATGATTATTCCTTTTACAAGATGTGTGATACAACTTTCATGTACCTGTGTTGAAATTCCACATGGGAGGAATCCCACCATTTCCTCTCCCTGTTCCACTGGTGGTGGACTACGTCTGCCGTGAGCCTGAACTTTGCCAATGTTCACATTATCACCAGCTGTGTATTCGTGCCCAGAGAGAAAAATCCAGTCATTTGCATGGATATGGCTTTGAGGAAAAAAAAACTCTGTGATGAAATCCTTTCCACCCACAATGGGAAGTCAAGCAAGGAGAGAAATGCATGTCCATCTCCCAGCTCTGCAGGGGCAAAATGCTACAGGGGAGCAGCATTCAAGATCAGACCTACTGCTTTGTTTAACCAATACATCAGGTCTGAATAGTTCCTTCTCTGCCTAAAGGATGCACACAACTCTCAGTTGTGCTGCTGAAAAGAAGAAGCTTTTTTTTTTATTAAGCGTCTAAATCATTTTGATTCCGTTAAATATGAGCAGCAGAGCCTCTGAGTTTGCGTCAACACAAACAGAATTGCTTCAGTTAGCATCTCAAAGCAGACTGATTAGTGGGTGTGCTGCGGATGCATGARGAAGGTGAATTGGAAAATTTAGACGATGCCGTGTGATGAAATTCAGCAGTTCAACACATGATACATTCCTCTCCGGCTCCCTGCCTCTAAGGTAACACAATTCATTTTCTTTTATTGATTGACACCGGACACCGCAACGTTTACAGAGCGTGCAAGCAGGCATCGATAATGAAGGAATTTCTTGCTATTCCGCTTCTGCAAATAAATAGCGGCTCAGGGAAAGCTGACCAATRGTGGAAACTGTGTGTGTGTTTTATTTTCCTCCTATCTTTATGAGAACCAGCCTGAGATGACTTTTACTAAAGATTTATGGGGAGGTTTTAAATGATCCTCTGCTGTTATTTGACTCAAGAGTGCAAGATCACATCCAGTATTGTGTGTTTATGGTCTGATCTTTAGGGTTTTTATTAGGCTGTGTGAGGTTTTAAGGTTCAAGACGKGATTTCATTTTGACATGTCAGAGTTCAGTGGACATTATCTTACTTCCTGTGACCTGCCAGTAATTTATCCACAAGTGATTCATTTTTGGAGTCAACCCAATTGAAGATGTCCACCACAACTAGTTTATCCTAGAAAACATGAAAACATTTGTAATTTATTCAGTTTTACAGACATTAGGCTAAATTTGATTAAGGTAATTGGCATTTCTTCTGGTTGATTTTAGCTTTTAGGCAAGGAAGATATGTTTTGCAAACAAGTGTTTTCATTTTCACAAAAGTACAAAATCCTATTTTTTTTATTAAAAATAATGATCTGTCAACTGGAAGTACTCAAGTTTCTCTTTCTGACTTTTTAAATTTCCATTTCCTTTGAAGATACTGTATTATAAATATATTTTCATCAAAGCCTTGTCTGTTTCTGTCAAATTTTGGGTTGAAGGAAGGACAGCACATTTTATTTTTCAACAAATACACGTCTCTTTGTTTGAGTGGTTTGACTTTTGCAGATAATTACGTTGGCAGTGATCRTCCCGGTTCTCTTTGGAGCGGCCTAACCACTGAGCTACCTGAGCCAAGTGACCCATCAAACCGAACACTCATTATCTGCAATTTGCAGCACTGCTCCAACAACTTCACAGTTCAAAATTTTTTCCATGCATACTAAAAACAAATGATGAAAATGTAAATTACACAAACTTTTTGTAGRTCTGAAGCACTATTTCCTGAGAAGATCAGAACCAAAAAAAATACTGGTTTGTGCAGAAATTCTGTTTTATACAAGAATGAACACTTGAAAGATGCCAAGAAACACAGTCAAAGTCACAGTCACCCATCCATTTTATTTATTTATTTATTTATTTATTTATTTATTTATTTTGGGGGGTGCAATTTAAATTTTTCATGTTTCAACAGTTTTATTCAACCCTTTGAAACGGGTATTGTACACATCTAAAATTTGCAAAATGTCACCTTAAMGGACTGGAGATGTTTGTGGTTAACAAAAATTTTCTATATAGTTGTACCTCCATCAGTGGACAGCTGTGGAAACTGTGGGGAGGAGTGTGACGCGCCTAATTTGGATTTAAAGAAACAGCCTCAAAACAAGTTGATCTGAAACTAAACTCAGAAAAGGAGTCAGAGGAGATTGTGGAGTTACAATAAGGAGAAATTCAGACCAAACCATTGCAATTCCACTTWATAAAGAGCCCAACGGAATGTTTTTAAAGGTGAAAAAAAAAAACCCAGAAACAAAAAACTGCAAATTTTTTTGCAGTCGTCAGTCTGGTGCATCTGTTGCACTGAGCTGCCAATCTGATCAGGCTATAATCACATCCGACATCCAGCTTCTTTTTTTTTAAATTCTCAGACAGTTTGCATGAATAACCAGTAAGCTTTTGGACAGAATGAGAGGAAAAAGTCTCTGCTTTTTGGATTTAGTTCTCAGGAGAAATCTATCGCTGCCTTTAATCAGTCTGTCAATCATGCGGTTTTGTCTCCGAAGCACCGCTCGCACCGAGCGGGTCGTCTCAAAAGCAAGCTCTGAATGTTTATTGAGCAGAAAGGATGAGGTTCACGCCCCAGCATACGTGGCCACGTTCATGGCAGGATGACAGGCCAGGCTTGAACCTGCGCGGAAACGACTGGAGCAGCGCGCGGAGACAAAAACATGTGACAGGCAAGACAAACGCAGCCCGATGAGCTGCCACTGGATGATAGCAACTAATTATGGAGTTTTCTCTTCCACTCAACGGGGCTGTCGCATGAGTTTTGAGAGCTCCATGAATATGCATATACGGTTGGAGCACAAGGCCGGATCTAGGTCAGGCTGCTGGTTGATCTCTTGGCTGTGAAGACTTGAGTGGCAACAACTATCAGGAGAATCCCTCAAGATGCACTCAAATGCGCAAGACCTTAACTTTCCCAGATTATATCTCTAACAAGTTCAGCATTCACATGGAGGAGGCTCGACCTGATGAGTCTTAAATGACTTCCCTGCAGAATACGTCTGTCTGTTACAGCTTGGCATTTAAATACAGCAATCAAATGCACCAATTCAACTTGGCAAACAGAATGTGAAACATGTATTTTAAACACGAGAGGCCCAGCAAGCATCCGTTGAAGGAATGCATATTGCCCTCTGACATGACAGGATTGTAAATGAAGAGGTCATATAATCGAAATATTCAAGTTGTGTCTGTTTGGTAAAACTGAAGGTGAAATTTATTCTGTTACTGATTTTTTTAATGCACCACACATTCTTGTTTTTACTTGGAGAGCTAGGGTATATTTGATAATCTAGTTGTGTAATTACCTGTCTTTATGTGCCATGATTAATCTGTGATTAATTGATGTGCACACTGTCTTGAATGATTCGTGTCAYGGGTCATCTTGAGACAGAATGTACTTTTAATTGAGAAAGATTAGTTGACACACACCTTAGCAAACACACTATAGATCAACATTTAACTAWATTTGTCTCATCTAGAAATCAGGATAATTGTAAAAGAGCCCAGCCACTTGGTAGGAACGGTCCTCCCAACGGGTATGACGTATTGCCCCCTGAGGAAAGGGCTTGGCTCAGAAGAACTTAAATATGTGCTGTGTTCGTTCTCTCTCATGATTYGTTACCAAAATATACTAACTGATTAAAGGTCTGTATTTTGGTCCAGCAGGGGGTATTTTATGATTTTATTCTTTGCAGTTAAATGTTCAAGTCTAATTCTGAATTTGTCTCCTGGTTCATGGCTCGCCCTCAAGGTTAACAACCTACTTTTCTTACAAAATCTTGAAAATAAAACGATTTGCAGTCTTATACAATGTTGCTCTTTTGTTGTGATTAAGTCTCCGCTACTACCACACCAAATTTTAGTTTAAAATCCATCAAATTGATTAAGATGCTGACTGTGTCCAAATTCAAGGGCTGAGAAGTCTGACTGACTCGACCTTTTCCAACTACGAAGTCCAGAAGAACGTGGCCAATGTCGGTCAATGTATGTCATTTTGCCTTGCAACTGTGACAGCGCTAAACAGAAGCAACAAAGTTTGAAATAAGATTAAAATGAGCAACATTTCAATGTATTTATGTTATAGAGWAACAAAATTATCTTAGCTRCGATACAAKWCATGAAGAACTAAGGGACTMGCCAAACGAAATTGTTTATACTGATTTCTGACAAGAATAATATTACAAAATAAATCTCTGCAAAKGATAAAATCTTAACAACACAACTGCTTTAAGACACATTGGCACATTGCTGTGACGTAATCAGCCTTCAAATTCAGCCTTYGAAGGATTCAGTTCCCGGAATTTGGACACAGCCAATGACAGTTATGCGTTGACTAAAGTTGATCAGTTGTGGTGACCATTTTGAATGGAATCGACCATSGATCTGTATTACTGGATTGGACATCACATGACTWATYGTGCRCCACACAGGTGCCATTGATCRTAAAATGAGATGCAGCAGACAGCCACGCGAGGAATATCAAAAAGAGGGTGCAATGTTTTGCAATAAATTGTCAACGCTTCAACAAAAAGATCACATAATCAAAAGTTATCCCATTTTACAAGTCATAAAAATATTCTTTAYTTAAAAAAATGGCGAAGATGCAGGAAGTAGGTTAGTTTTGCTAGCTTGATTTTGACAACCCTTTGCCGGGTAAACCCCCTCAAAGAGAAATTTGCTGTTCCAACAAATTACTATATATTTTTATTAATATTTTTGTCATGTTAGGATAACAGTGTGGGAGGTTGTAAATATGATGGGCAACAGTAAAATAACCCTTTACTACCACTTGACTGAACTGTGTAGTTCTAGATTACTGATACCGATGTTCTGTCTGGTCAGCATACACTGTGTCCTGTAGTTTACGATTTTATTTAGATTTCAACTGAAAGTCCAAATTATCTTTGAATCTCAATACTATGACAGACAAACGTGTTATCATTTAGTTTAAGAGCGCTACAAACATTTTTGTGACAGATTGATGCACATCMCACATTGCAACTGTACAGTTTTGTTGACATGACTCAGTGCATAGTAATAGTGCCTATAGAGGCGCATCGCTAGCTGTAGTGGCTATAGGTGATGTCCAATCCAGTAATACGGAATAATGGAATCAACTCCAAAATTAAATCAGCTGTAGTTGTACACCAAAATATTAATTTCCGAGAGTTTCTTTAAGATCCGTCGAGATGTTTATGGGATACTGCGCTAACAGACAGACATTTGAACACACACACAGACGTGGGTAAAAACCTTATTCTGCCCTCACCTCYGGGCGATAATAATGGTGGAGCCACATCAGAGCACTGGGATAATCTTACTTTTTACAGGAGTTTCTGCAAACCATTCAGGGTCTCAGCTGACAAAGGAGTGAGAAGTAGTCAGACATAAAAAGTCAAGGATTCAGCAGTCATCCTCAGGTATGTATGTGACCTTTTGGCACTCTCTGAGGTAAAAGGAGTATGCAATGCAGGACTGCAAATTTGGTTTTCTGCTCACGATCCCTTTCTGTCTCCAGGATCATTACTGCGGAATGATCCACACACACACACACACTACAACAAAGAACAAATTTATAAATGAGGGAAACGGAGAGAGAAACAAATGAGAGAATGCATGAATAAATTAAAAGCTGGAAATATGTAAATAAATTAACAAAACGCACGTAAAAACAAAACGTAGTTATCAGCAGGAGCACTTCTTGAATTGAAACCTAAAGTTTGCTTAAAAAATATCCTTGTTGCCGCACATCGGAGCCCCCCCCCTCCTCCCCCCTGTCATAGATGCCTAACCGACACATCTGTCAGAGGATATGAGAAAAGCCCCCCTCCATTATTTTCTTTTATTAAAATGTCCAARCATGTCTTTCTATCACTCGCAATAACATTTGGGAATATTGAAACATTATATGATTCCTGCATGCATGACAGCTCTCAATAAATCTTGTGATTTGTTACCATTAGTTTTTTTTTCTTTTTGGAGGGGAAATGATTTGAATAAATTACCCCAGGTTCATCCTGTCAAAGCAAAAGACAAACCAAAAAAAAAAAAAAAAAAATTATCCACCAGACTAAACCTGTCATCTTATGTAAGTAAAATTCCCAGCTCATTCTGGCAGGAGAATGTCTGAAATTCGCACCACAAAAAGGATTTTGTTTGACTTCTGTTCGATCTTACAGAGCAGGTCGCAGACTGAAATTCCTCTGCTGTGCTGTTTTATGAGATTGTGAATTTCAGTCTCAATAGAATGAACTCTCTGACAGGGAAGTAAAACAAGGCTGTTTCCTGTCACTGCTACTGCAAAAACCAAAACAAAACTCAGTGCTGTAGTGATGTTAGGGAAAATGACTGCCGACATCCCATTTATTGGTGTTCAATCAATGGAGCAGATGAGTTTTTGCTGCACCGATGCAAACACACACACACGTGCATCCACGCGCACACACACACAGGTGAAGGAGCCCTGCACTGATCTGCAGTGGTCACAGCTAGGCTTTCCTCCGACACATGGAAGATGAATGAGGCAGAATGTGACATTCCTCCTCCCTGCAGGCYCAGTGACACCCCCTCACATCGCTGCGCCTCAATTGGACAATGAAGCAGGGGAGCAGCGATGGACCATTTCTCAGTCGAGTCCAGTTTTCATTTGTTCTCTTCTGTATGACTCCATGTCCACACACACACACACACACACACACACACACACACACACACACACACACACACACACNACACACACTCGTGCACACACACACCAGCGTTGTATGGCTCTAGAGGAATTTAATGCTTCCAAAATCAATAAAGCTGACAAATGATTGGACAGCAAATGCGTTCCCTGCACAGAATGGTGATGAATCATGTGCTGAATGTATAAAAAAGGTTTTACCCCCCCCCCCCCAACTCAAAATCAAACAACACTGTGCAAGAATGCAATTCATCTCATACAAAATTATTTAGAATAATTTGAATCACATTTTGTCAAACGTTGACTTTGTTAATTATTGTTTTATGTCCTTTTTTAAAATAACACCCCCTTTTTGATGACTATTTTTTATGTAGTTGTAGAAGAGTCAAAATGAAGATTCAGGTTTTGGGACAGTGTGATTATTAAAACAAACCCTGTTAAACATCTAAAGTTAATATTTTATGAGGGACAGGTGAGAAAATGTCACTTCTGACACATCCAAGAGGCTTATCAGAACTTTTTCTTCAGATTTATCATTGACATATAGYATCTTTATCTAAGTCACTGTTTTGGCTTGGAGTGAATTATTTCCATAAATAAAAAAAAAAAGCCATCTGGCCCAGTTGTTGAGAAGCAGGTTTAACTCGTTCTAACCAATAAGTTTCACAGACGGCTGCAGTGCCTTCTTTTTTCAAACATATCGCTTCTATATTCTGCTCCGTTCTCATCTGGACACAAAAAACTTTGCAGTTTTTTTGTAATTAAATACAGATGATGTGAAACTCAGAGAGATGTTCTTTTTGGCAAGCARTGATTTTCTCCTTTCATGTTTGATATCTGAACCACTTTGTTCAGTTTTATCTTCAGCAGTGAAGTTTGTGACCGCTCTTTTTTTGTTTTTGTTTCTCTGAATAAAACACAAGCAATGAGAAGAAAAAGCAATACTCAWTCACAAAAACACAAAATACTGTTAGCAAAACAAACATAAAACACAGATCCTGGCAGCTAGACAGTAAGAAATGCAATTGCAGTGAATTAAATAAAAACATAATTTTAACCAACAGTTAGAAACAGATGGTAAAATAGAAGCTGTGATACTTATCCTGTAATCTGCTGTTATTTCATGCCAGCTTTCTACAACGTTGTGACTTCATGGTTAAACTCTTTGTGTGAAAGAATTGAAATGAAATCAAACAGTAGCAGATGTTGGAACACAACAACCTTTGTCACTAAATTAATTCTCAAAATGTGTTTGTTTTCCCACGAAATGTTAAAAAAACCAAACACAAAACAAGCAAAAGTCCCACTTTTACCTGCAATTTTTTAAAGAAAGTGTTTTTTTTCCCACACAGTGCATTTAGAGGTTGTTACTTCACAGATGTTCACTTCAAAGTAAATGCATGAAATGCTTCCAGGCTGCACAAAAAATAGACAGCAGACTTCCTTGAGTGCTTTTTTTCTCTATCCCTTTCATATAAAACTGGAAATGCCCGTAGCACAGATGCACATATTTTATCTCTCTGCAGCTCACAAAGTGTTTCCATGTTATGTCATAACTTTTAGTGGTAAAGCAAGTATTCAGATTTGTTGTTGAGTAACAGAAGATTAAAATAAAAAAAGCATTGACTGTAGAAAGCTCTTTATTCCTGCTGTTTTGGTTTATTCACAACAACGTTGAGTGTCAGCGCTCCTCAGATAATTTGCCCTGAATAAAATACTTATTATTTACCGTGTTTTTGATGCCGGAGAACTAAAGGGCAAAAGAAAGAACACGGGACTTTCATTTGTCAAGTGGCCCGAAGGAAATAACTCTGGATGAATCTTAATGCTTCTCTCCATGTGTGGAATTCGTAAGCAGGTTTACTGAAATGTTAAAAACACAAACCTGATGAAACAAACAAACCAACAAAATTATGATTAAAATAGAAACAAACTATATAAAACTGCTAGAATTACTTGTCATCATGTCGAAAAAACGTAACAATCACTTGTGGTTTTAGAATGAATAAACATTTTATGATTAATAAACAAAAGAAAATTATTGCTGTGTAAAAGTAGAAATTGTGTCAGTATGTGGGGTTTTGTTTCCCCAAAATGAAGTTCAATTTTAATAATCCCTGTCATTAAATCAATTCATTATACCAATTATTTTTATTATTAAATTTAAAATTCCTGCAAGAGCAGCTTAAAACAGAAATAAATAGTCTGCTGCTAAAACACATAAATGAAAGAAGTTTGTTTTTAAGTTGTAACCCAACACTTGGGACCCACTCTGTTTTATTCTTTTGAGATCGTTGCTCCTCAGGTCAGTTATTTATTTCAAATTTAAACAAACAATAATAGTTTGCATTGTCATACAGAATTATTAAACTTCAAACACAGTTGGAAACATCTCTTAGCCCAAAATTTTATCTACTCCCTAATTTACCAAAATTGTGAAAGCTGTGCTAAACACTGCCCCCAACTGGATGACCAGTGTATTGTCCCGTAAATAAGTAGTTTAACGTTCTATCTTGTAACAGTAATAAACATTAAATACTGAACATAAAATGGCTTATTTTGCTGAATCAGATGTTGTACAATATGTTTAATGTGAGAAAGTGCTATTTTTTGTTTATAATGCTACACAATGTTTCTCAAAATAGAGAAAATTAATGTTTTTATGAAATATATGTAGTACAGAATTAATTTATTGTTCTTTTCAATGTATAAAGGCAATGGCCTGCTAGTTTGTAGAGCCTTTCACCACCTTTTCTTTTCTTGTTTCAGACTCAATCAGTTCTGCTGGAGTTTGACCCCCTACATGTGGTCTTCTTCAGTGACACACACACACACACACACACACACACACACACGTGCACACACACTCTATCCAAAGGGTTATATGGTTGTAATTACACTTTTTCCACAGCTGAGGGGAGCAGGGAGGCTGCGGGTGGGCCTGGAGGAAAGCTGTTCTGCAGGTTGTGAGGAAACAAACACTGAAGAGAGCTCAGAATCAGCCAGCCGAGGGCCACCACCAGCAGCAGCAGCAGGCCTAATTACAGCTTGAACATGAATAATAATAAATCAGTGCTTCGTTGGGTCCGAACACTGCAAGCAGGCTTTGGTCAGTCTGAATCTGAGTCAGATTCACAATAATGCTCACAGAGAGTGATGGATAGCCTGCAGCAAGGACCAGAGATACTGAGACATGTGTGACCTTTGTGGGCGTTTTTCATGTGATGCTTTTGAGGAGTGGATTTTATTGAGGCAGCTTTGTTTTTGTTTGCTTTAAAGATAGAATTTGCAGTTTCTATAGGAAGCAGGTGAAGCATATGTTGCTGATGATTGTGTGAATGGTTGCAGAAGGTACAGGGAGTGACTGACCCCTGTATACAGGATTTGAGTGAATCCTCGCTTCCCTTGATGAGAGCCCACCCTCCCCCATGTTTTCTGCACATCCAGGGACACGCGTTTACCTCGGAATGACTCCTGACAGGTTGCAATCCTTCTTGTTTCTTGTTTAATAAAGAAAACAACAGGAACCGAGACCCCCGGGGAGAGCGCACAGGCACCCACACCGACTTCAAGAGTGGAGCACACTTCATTTATTTTTATTCTGTTGGCAAGGTGAGCTGAAATGAGGCTGCGCGTGAAGCCGCGGGAGTTTGAGGAGCTGTCCAGGTGCTGAAAAAGCCGGTTCATTTTCAAAGCTGCTGTCTGGAGGGACTTGTGCAGTTTTAATGGAATGCAAAATTTTGTGTGATTCATTTTGAACAATATGGAGACGTTTATTTCAGGGGAAACTCTCCAGTTGGTTTTAAGAAAATGAGAAGTAGAGAAAAAAAGCGGAACTCTTGTTTCACTTAAGTTAAAATCCAAAACCATCAGTTTTGGGGGTTCTTGATTCATTTGTTGTTCTTTGGGTGGAAACGATCCACATCGAGGCTCAGTCCCAACCCCGCGTGTGTACAGTTGGAGAATGCGGACAGGAGGGGTGGAGTTTGTTGCGTTTACTTTTCCAAGCGGCTCAGACAGAAGAAGCTCAGTCTTTGCCTGGAGAGCAGCTCAGATGATGATGCGTCCTGGCGTGTGAGCCCACCTCAGACCCCGCAGCCGCAGCCACCTCCAGCATCCAACTTTCCATGCTGCTGGCCGTCCAGCGGAGCTCGTCTACAGGAGGTTTGACTGGACCGCGTCCGCCTCTGCCCGCTGCGCTCCGGGTCGCCACCCTCGGCTCTCCGGGTTCAGGAGGGGGAGCTGGCCGGGCTCTGCCGCGCGCATGGAGGGGGACGTTATGGACAAGGTGGAGGCCACGGCCACGGTCTGTGACTTCGACCCCATGAGTGGGAGCATCCCCGCCACCAAAGTGGAGATCACCGTGTCCTGCAGGTGAATTCACGCGGTGCTGYGCGCGCGTGAGAGCGTTTGGCGACAGCCGCGCGATTTTGGTGACATTTTAGTGAGGTGCGCACAGACCAAGCGTTATGTTGAAGGGATACACACTTTAATTTGATAAAAACAGGAAAAAATCGCGATATGTAGGTGCGCGCGCACAGAGCTCCACAGATAAAATGTTTAAATTAAGCGTAAATCACAGTTTTTGTCAGAATTTTGAATAAAAAAAGATGACATAGCCCAGTCTGTTCAGCTAAACTTTTGCGCTGTTTTGTTCATTCTGGTTTTTTGGTGTATATTTCCGTCATCAGGTTGCTGTGGACTGCAGCTTGCGCGCGTGCCAAGCGCGTAAAATGCAACTATCCTCGCATTTATTGGCAAAGCAGGGAGGCTTCCCCCTGAGTCAGCCAGAGGCAATATTAATGCTTTCTGTGCTGATCAAAAACGACACCTGTTTTTTTTTCTTTTTTGTCCCAGTGATGTGAAAAAGAGGGAAACATTTCATTTTGATAATTTTCATGCAGAGATTTATTTGAAGAGACGTTAGAAGAGTGACACTTGGACAGGGTGGGGCAGCGTGTGCTGCAGGTGAAGATGCTCTCAGGCTCCAACACGAAGCTGATAAGGAGTTTGTGCTACAGGATGAGCAATTTTACCACAGAAGAGTGTTGATTTGTCTCTTCATTGCTTTCAGTGTTGTGCCTCATTTAGCCCTATTACACTCCCTGTCTCTCTTTTTTTTCTACAGTGTTACAGTCATCGGACAAGAAAAGCTACTCAGGATAGATGCATAAACCAAAAGGAATATCAAAATTTATTTTGCATTTTCAACTGAATATCCACTGATATGTGGTGTGTGTGTATGTGTATGTGATTATGATGGAATATATACTGGATAAGATTGTTGTATATGGGTTGTTCTGATAATTCAAATGCTGAATTATAAGATCATATAGGCTGGGCTGATTTTACATAATATWTGTTCTTAAACTTTGCCATGGTGGTTGGGCTGAAGATGAGCTGTGTCGTTCTTTACAGGGCACCATTTTGAACCAGAAATAGATTAAATCAGACCTGACTAGACCTCTGSTTTAAGATGTAATAAGCAAAGATAATGTGGTAAAAGTGACACATATGTAATATTTAACCTGTTTGACTTTGTTAATATCTTTAGCTTGCATTGGGCAGTGAGTTTGGGATAAAATAACATTATTTGGTGTCTGTTAGCAAATGCTAATGGTGTCTAATAAGCACCAACTAACTAGCACCAACCAAAATTGTAAATATCTAAGACAGATTTCTGGTTATTCTTCTTAACTCAACTTTGTAGTCATTTTTCACCCAAGTTTTGGGTAGAAAACTATGGGATCAAACTGATAACTCAACCCTGATGACCTAAAACTACCTGRAGTTTGCCTTGACCAAATTTGACCACAAATTGGGTTAATTTTAACCCAGCAGTTTTTAGTGTGTGTCCTGTCAGGACTCATAGGGACCAAAGGTCAGCCCCAACACAGTGGAGCATCTTTGGTGGATTTGAGGTTGAGTTTAGAGATAATTTTATTTCAGAATGATGTGCAACAGAAAATGTAAACCTTCATTCTAGCCCATGTTTTGTTGTAAAATATAGTCAGTTTTTGACAAATGTAGTGTGTGAGACTCCTGAGCATAAAAGAGACACATGAAGCTCAGGCTGTGTCTGCATRTGTTAGTTCATGCCTATTTCTTTAGAAAAACACCTGCAGTTGCATTGTTTATTTTTTAACACACAGTTCTTCTTTTCCCCTCAGACCTTCAGCCAGGGTCTGTGTTGATGCCCCGAGGCTCTGCGGTGTCAGTCATCAATTTTTATACAAAAAARAAAGCTCCTGGGCACAGTCAGTTTGATAGAGAAGCAAAAACAGTAATTCCTATCTTCACTGGATCTGAAACTGTGTCTGCTAAAGACAAAGACTTGAACTTGTTTCTACTCTTCTCCTTGACTTGTGCAGAATGCTACAGTCTGCCCCCCCCCTCCATACTCTGATTTGACATACAGCTGAGAAGCTGAACCCACGAAGTGCACAGCCACGCATGCAGCTACTCCCATCAGCTTATCAGGAAGTCTGTATTCGGTCTTTCCAGTAGAGGCACACAGAAACAATGGGTATTATGGGTATTATGTGGGAGTGAGGCACAGGCTCCACAACCCTGTGTAATTGATTTAGTAAGCCTGAAAGCTCTGAGATTGCAGCACGCAGAATTGAACTGTGTCGCGACGCCCTCCAGGCATTTTCATAACCCTCATGCCGACATTGCAGCGGCCCCCCCCCCGTCAAACCGGAGGGGGCAGAAACAGACAGACGCTTATCAAAACAACAGTGCATCACTGCGATGGTACATATCTTGTTCCCCATCTGTGGCTCTGATTGGTTTTGCTCACAGGTCAGCCAGTGAGCTCTATCTCGAGTGTCTATTTCTAAGCTGGAAGGGCTTTTCCTCCCGTTCAGCGATAAGATGTCTCTTCACACTCAGGCAGCCTCTTTTCCCCCCACATCTGTGCCAACAAACACAATCCAGTAAATTCAGTTCAGTGGGTTAGGGCCGGTGGTCCCCCGGTGCCTGACCCGGCTTCTTTAAGTGGCACTAACAAATGTGGTCATTAATTAATATTTAAGCAGTTTGGATGAATGTTTCATAAGTTGTCTGTGAGGTTTGCCACATCATGCTTTTCAGCCCTGCACTGTGGAACATTGCTCCTCTGTATCTCAGCTTTCCAGACCCTCTCAGAGTTCCCATGTACAATAGCTTTAGGGAAACTGGGGCTTTAGCTCTGCAGCTCCACTCTGAAGCACCATTTTTAGTTATAAACGTCTGAAAAATGTGCCAGACCCTCAAGGCTTGGCATGAGGACTTTAATTTAAGGAACTTGTTTTTTTTCCTGCTTCTCTTCAGCTTGTCTCATTTCAAACACACATTAGCAACAACTGCTTTTTTATGTATTGACCAGAACAAGGGAGGGGAAATATACTAATAGCCTTGGCAACATGGAGAAAAGTTTCCAAGTAGCCTAATATCAGAACTTAAAGAGGCGGGGGTGGTGGATCTTGCTTCTAAATGATTGCTTTTTTGTGCTTCATTTTTCACACATTAAGAGAAAAAAAAATCATATAATTTCATTTAAAGCCCGGGGACACTGCATCACTGGGGAGACATAACACTCGCTTCAGAACAACAAAATCACGCAGCAGAAGGACGCAGTGTGAAATTCGATCTTTCTCTCATTTAGCAGCAATTATACAATTGCTCTCCTTGGGCTGCTACCTTATCGTGGTGGAGGGGTTTGAGTGTCCCAATGATCCTAGGAGCTATGCTGTCTGGGGCTTTATGCCCC
>NW_013952405.1:6401414-6406772 GCF_001266775.1 Austrofundulus limnaeus
GGGGAAAGGGAGGTCTGGGCCTCCCTTCTGAAGCTGCTGCCCCCGCGACCCGACCCCGGATAGGCGGAAGAAAATGGATGGATGGATGGATGGATATACAATTCAATTTGTCCTCCCTAATGTTAAAACACTGCAGTGAAAATAAAAACGGCTAACAACAACCATCTTTCCTTCCTCTGGCCTCAGACTTCCACCTGATCGCATCAACATGAAACTGTATCAGCCCTCGATGCCAGTTTAATTGAGATGAAGATGCTGCACATTGTTTTCCAAAGGAGCTCCCTGTAACCGTTCAACCTCTGCGTTAGATTGGTTAGAGTGGCATCGCGTCAAATAGATAGCTGCAGATGAGGGGGATCTAACTCAGCCCGGCCGCGCTGCTCTCGAGGGATTTATTAGCTGCTGAAATGCACAGCGGGTCACACGAACACCCGCATCCCGAGGTCTCCTGAAACGCACGGCCCCTGATTGCTGTTTCCTGGCATCTAATGAAAGATGTGTGGCCCTGCTTCTTGATTCAGTCTCTTCCTGAAGCAATTTTAGTGCCAGAGGATAAATGTAATGTAATCACCAACCCAATTATAATAAACACATATGTATGTGTGGAAAAGTTTTTAACCACTCATAGTTTCTTTACACTTCACTTCTAAAGACATKAATTTTTTGGATAACTTCTTGATCAGTATTTCAGGATTTATGAAAGGTCTTTTAAAGTGTTTATTACTCTGGCTACTCATTTCCATGATAGCTTATTGTTTGGGTGCCAAGTGTAAAATGAAATGTTAAAATATGCCACTAACACATTTTATTTTTGCTCTTTTTCTGAGTGTAAAATTCTAGTTAAACTAATATTTTATTGTTATGTAGCTCACTGTTCTTGCATTTTACTCATTTTCATTAAGTGTCAAATTTTAATGTTACATAATATTTGTAAATGTTAAATCTAAATGTAAAAAAATACATTTTAAATGTTGTGGCTAAATGTTAAAACTTACATTTAAGTTTTTCGTTATAGAATGCAGCCTTTGCCGTTGTGATAGTAGCAACCGCTAATACTGCTAATGCTGCTAATGCTGCTAATGGTCCTAACACTGCTAACACTGCTTACCTACAAGATGTCAAACTTGCAGTTTTGGCCGATATCCGAGCTGCACTTCAAACTGCCGGACCACACGTTCCATCGCACACATTTTGAATTAAGATTTTAAATGCCGTCTTCAGCAGCGTTACCATTTACTTCTGTAACAGGTAATGATATCATAACAAAAGACACACGCCAACAGCAAAGGCTGCGTTCCATTCTGAAAAAACTTAAATTTGAAATTTAACATTTAGCTACATTTAAGATTTAGCTTTTACATTTGGATTTGCACATTTAAATTTTGGACTTTATATGTACATATATTCATAAATATTTACATTTAATATTTGTAAAAAATTGCACAAAGTAGCCTAAGAACAGGGAGCTAAAGAAAAATAAAATGTTAGTGGAAAACTTTCAACTGTGATTTGACACTCAGGACAAAAGTAACAATGTCAGACCATTTACAGCAAATGAAAATCATGTATTCAAGAAATAGGACAAAATCCAGCAAAGACCTGAATCAGGACCTAAGAGATTCTTCATCCTTCTGTCGATCCTTAACTGTATGCCAAGTTTTCAGCTGATAGTTTTTTTTAAATAACCCTGTTGTTACTAAAATACTATGTTTTTCCTCTGACAAACTGTGTTATCTTTGGTATTTTTCATAGATTCAGCTAAAGAAATGGATGAAAAATTGCATCATTGGAACAGACTGCTGGTAACAAAGAGCCTAAAGATCCAATTCAAAATCAGTTCTGAAGTTGTTTGTGTGTTGACACAACATTGGTTCATTTCATGACATTAGGAGCTTTTTATGCTTATGTTTCAGAGGTTATAGTAACTTAAACAAACAAACAAACAAACAAACAAACAAACAAACAAACAAACAAACAAACAAACAAACAAACAACAACAAAAATCCATCAATAAATTGTAGTGGACTGAAAATGAGGGGAAAAGCAGGTAAATATGAAGAAAAGCTTTGAAAAACCTTCAAAAAAAGCCTGCAGAATTATTGATCAAAACCACTTGAAAAGAGTACAAGGATGTCTGCCTGTCTGGAAGCAAAACATGATCCGACCTTTATAGATATGATTTGAGCACACATGATGAATATAARATCTGTTTTTGTGCTTATTTAGACTAACTCTGCTGTTTTTTGTATTAAATCTACAAGCTGTTGCTCTGATTCCGTTCTGGGTTACTTTTCCATTGAAACCCTGCAACCTGATTTTCTTTTTTCTGAAAATTCTTTTTGTTTTGTCCCTTGACGCACAACAAGTTTGAGTTGAACTAGTTTGCATTGTGTAAGGAGCATAAATTATTAATAAAGGACCTCTCAGGAAAAGAGAGAAATTTTAATTTGCAGTCTGACCCGGGGCGAGCTCTCAGCTCTCAGCTCTCTGTCTCGWGTTTGTCAGTCGGGCGCCTCGTGCAGTTTGGGGGATCGGGGGCTGTGTGGCGCAGGAGTGCCAACAGGAATCTGATTTCTTTATTTCTAATTTTGGGGATGTTACCATTGAAACATGCGATGCTCACAGGCTGATGGAGCGGATAATTATACACGCACCCGTGACACAGTGAAAATGAGTTTGGATCTCAGACGCTTRGTTTCTGGTGGTGTTGACGTTATTAGTATATGTTCTCATATGGGACGTCACAGGTGGAGCCTGTGAAAAACAACCATCCATTGCATAACTCAGGATTACACACATGCTCTTGTTTATATTTTAATTAGCATAAAGAATGGAATAGTAAAAAAAGAAAGAAATCAAAGTAACTGTTAATCATCAAGCTTTATTGGGACAAAAATCAGAAAGGTCGTCTGAGTATGACGAAGGATTAAAGTGTAACAAAATATCTGACCAAACAGCTTGTCTGAGAAATTCTGGAGCTGCTGGCAGATTTTGCACAAAGTGTGTCAGCCCGCTTACTTCAGTTTTAACACTCTGTTGCATATGTTGAAGGTCCTTCACTTGTTGACACTTTTAGCTGAGGGGCAAAACAAGCTTCTCAGAGTCAGATAGGCGCTGAGTTTGATGCATTGGAGTAGACGTGTTGTTGAGTAGCTAAAGGGGAGACTTCTGTCTGTGTACAGGAAAATGTCTGTACAAGTCAAAATAAATATATATTTTACTCTAACAGCTGGGAATTAACAAACACTCGCTGCCTAAACTGTAAAATGAATGTTGTATTAATGAACCACTTTTGAGTTCAGCTTTTTGCTATTTTCTATCTAATTTCACAGATTGACACTGCTGGTATTGATTTTCACTCTAAATGTGTGCTTCCAAACAAAAATTAAACAAAAAACGAGAAACAAAATGTAAATGAAAGAACTGAATGAGTTTTGTATAAAAATGAGGTGAGACTGTTTTAACTCTGCATCATTCTGGGCTTGCCTTTTGTGTGGGTTCTGCTTTTTTAACTCATTTGTACTAATTTCATTTTCCTTTGGCTTCTGTTTAGCTGATTTTAGCTTTTTTCATCTTTATTACCTATCATTCTTTTGTTTTATTGTTCTGCTTGTTTCAACTTTTTGGGCTTCTTTGAGCTGCTTTCTGCTAATTGCAGCTGGGTTTTTTGTGTTTTTAGCACTTTTTAAATAAGTTGAGTTTTTTTCAGCTAATTTTACTTTTTTGTAAGTTCAGCTTCTTCCTATTTAATTCAGCAAATTTTTACTCTTTCTGTTTCTTTGTACTAATTTAAACTATTGCAGCTTTCTATCCCATTTTTAGGCTAATTTCAGCTTTTGTAGTTATTCAGCAAAAATCTTGCATCAACACTGCATTTTCACAGGGAAATATAAATTCTCTAGTTTAAAGATGCTTTGCTGTCATTTTAAAACCAAAATCTGGATGAGCATGAAGGTGATTTACTGAGCCTGATTTAATTTCTTGAGGTTGAACCCTCCTGCTACCCTTGGGTAAAATATTAAAACCCTGAGGCCTAAACTGTGTCACCAGCACAGACACTATGTGTCTTCAAGGTTATTTTTATCTGAAGTTTTTTTAGATTGTGTTCTGAAGAAAAGTCATTGCACAACACTGTTTCAGGATTAAACACCCATTGAGAACAAGTAAATGAGTTCCCTCAACTCCTTGCACAAAAAAGGCTTTCTCTCCCAAACCCAGCGCTGTCAGTGTATGCAATTAGCAGTAATATTATTCCCGAGTCAGACATTAGTTATACACCAAAATGCCAGTTTGAAAGAGAAAGTCTGAGCGTATGTGAATTCTCATTTATTATACCAGCAGAACAGCCACTTTATGAGCGAGATCCTGTCAAAGCCCATGAGATGGCTGCCCAGGGAGTGCTTTGCTGCAGGTATCACCAACCAGGAGAGATCCCTGGTTGAAACTGAATAATTTAACAGATGGAGAAGAAGCAAAAGACACCTGGTGTYATCATAGTGAAAGTCATGGGTGTCTCGCTAATAGTGGGGCCAGAATGTGCTTTGAATGTATTAGAGGGGGAGTGTTTTAAAATACAGACTAAAGAGGCATAMATTTGTATCATGATGTGTCACCAGCCAGGGATTAATACAGAACAGGAAAAGGTAATTTCCAGTTATACAACGTGGTCCTACGATGATTTCATCAGGTTCTGTTTTGATTTCTGTGCTTTCTTTGTGTGGATGGAGTTTCTCAAACCTTCTCCTGAACAATACACTGTACATATTTTTAAATGGCAAGAGATTCCTCTGAGGAAAACTGTAAATTTTCCATTGCAATAATGACATTTCTCTACATGGTTGGCCGACTTCCTGATCTTTTGACCCATTAGAACTGCTTAAGGGTGCATAAGACAAAAAATAGACCCACTGACCCTGTGAAGCAGGAGTGGAAACACAAAGATATGTCCTCAGTCAAAGGGGAGAAGGCCCAYGGGCCGGACAGGAAGTAAAGTGCTAGAAAAGACCTCAAAATTAAAACCATCCTCCACTTTCTGCTCCCGGCCCTTTTCCATTATCTCTAATGCAACACAAAGACTTTTCCTTCTGTGACACAGCAAGATAATTGTTTTTAAAGTTTATAGAGTGCCTTTAATTTAGTTAATCCAGAGATCCTTAAAATGTAAATGCCAGTGAAAAGTGTTTCTGGTATTTTTTTAAAATAATAAATGACATTTGATTGAACAAAAACATTTATTTAGTTTTGCTCAGATAATTTGACCATCAACATTTCTATTATGTGTTTCTCAGGCATTGTTACGGCCGGCTCAGTGCCCGCAACATACATGAGAACACGACACAAGAGGAAATGGTTTTAGGC
>NW_013952405.1:6407184-6416882 GCF_001266775.1 Austrofundulus limnaeus
TGAGAGCTCAGCAGACAGTTAGGTTTCACTTTCACTTTCACTTTCACACAAGAGCCTGCAGGAGTCATGGGCGGGGTGTGTGGGGAGTGGGGTGGGGGTGTTCTCTGCCATGAGGAGGTTCGGCTTAAACACACGTCCCAGGGGGTGTTTCTGGTCCCAAAAGGTGTTTCTGGTCTCCACCTGTTGTTTTGCTCCTCAGTCTGGCTGCCTAAAAACACTGCAGGATTTCTCAAACATGCATGAATGAGTCAAAGCAAGGCTTTGGGCATGTTTTTCATGACAGTATAACATTATAACATGATATAAAACTCAAAAAAGTTGATTTTATGATATTGCCCCTTTAATATCTCAACATGTAGCTCTTAAATTCTCAGAAATTATGTTTGTAACACATTTAGCTGTAATCCAGTGTTTCATGTCTGAAAACACCACCATGTGTAAGGGAGTAGGCAGGACTTTTAGCCCCACAACCCAAGGGAACAGACTCTGATTGTAAATAAATACAACACGTGTTGGAATAAATAAGCCCTTAAAATCAATTCTGCTGCTTTATCCATCATCATTTCGGTGATTTTGGYACATCTATAGGTCAGTATAAGTTTACAGATTTTGGCACCTGTAGTTTTTTTATATAAATTGCTCTGTTCTATTTATTGTTTTACTTTCAGTACGATAAAACGTCCCTACAACAGTTTGTTAGAGCTAATCAAGCCTTTTGAAAGAGAAGCAAAATGTCTCCAAGAACCAAATAAGCAAGTCCAATTGTCTTCAGTTTAAGCACTTAGGTTTAAAAGCACTTAAGGATGATTAGACTGATTAAAAACAGCATTAGATATATTTTTCTTCATTCTTTTTTTCTCTAAGTAGCTCCCTAAGTGTACGTAAGTTTGTTTGGTTTGTAACTAATTATGTACTCCAGATAAGTTAAGAAAATAATTAAATGACCAAGAGAATGGAATAAGGCTTTCAGAGTTGTACTTGAGACTGTGAAATAAGAAAAACAGAAATGATAAAATGTAGGTCATTTTTATTTGTTAAATAAGGTGGTCCTGGTGATGAGTAGAGTGGCATGGTCTGAAACAGTCTAATGCATGAAATGTGGTGGGAATGAACAGTTCCTGGATCTAATTATGTTTGTCCTACTTTCCGTGAACTTCATCTTCATCAACAAACTTCCTCTGTAACTTTCAGGATAATGATCTTATCCTTTTCCTCTGGGGATTGTGGAGGGAAAAAAACCTGTTAACGTTTGTAACGTAGTGTTACTTTAGTTAAAACAGATGGACTATTGGAGAAGTTCATATGCATCGTTTGGCATAGATACATGTACTCTGACCATGTGCACAATAAGACAAGAGATTCATTTGCATTTCCTTGTATTTTGGCTTGGTTATAACTTCTTGGTGGAGTAAAAATGTTCTGGAAAAACTAATTGAGGCCCAACAAATTGAGCGTTGTAAATTAAGTATGCCAAACGAGTGACAGATTGTCATGTTTTCCAGCTATTCTTCCCTCCAAGTGATCCGTTCTTTGCTTCGGGAGATAGAGTAAGGAGATGGGCAAGCTAATTGTTTAAAGCTAATGGACACCAGACAGTAACAGGTGGCTACAAAGAGACGTTTAGTCACAAATGGTTGTGTTATCCCCAACGTAATTGCTCTGACAATTTTCCAACTGTTGTCAGGTCAGCCCAAGGCTAATGCTCACCGAGGCTGCATCTGTCTTCTCCCCTTGAAACGCTGAGACAGACGGTTTTATGTCCAGGAATGTTAAATTACATGTTCACGAGTGATATATTATTGCTTGGATTCAGCCCTGAACGCTCATTCATATTTATTAAAATCCTGTTGGCTTCTAAAGGGGAAAGTACTTTTTAACCTCTATACCTGCAGGTTATTGCTCATAATCTCATACCAGGAACAAGACGTGTCTGTGGGTTTGATATACTGAAGGAATCTCTGAAAGCTTCAGCAATAAAAAACAAGAACGTCGAACTCAGCTACACAAGTGGGCCAAGATTCAAAACTGGGTCCAAGCCAAGTGCCAGTTTGTCAATTTTAAATGAAAAAAAAAAAAACTGTTAGAAAACAACTTATTCTTATAGCATAGAATACTCTTTATTTTAACTGCACAAGCCTGCACAATGACACTGAAAGTGCCTCAGCTGATTGTTTTATAGAAAGACATGAAAGACAACTGCAACATCAACACTACATTTACACAATGACGTAAAACAAATACCCCAACAAATTATACATGCATGAATTAAAGCTTTAATGCACAAAGGACATCAGTCCTGAAAAACCAGCAACAAAACCAACAATAAAGTAGTTATTGCACTTAAAGTTAAGTTTAGTTTTATTTAGTTTAGTAAGGATCCCCATTAGTTATTACCTCAGCAATAACTATTCTACCTGGGGTCCACATAAAAACATCATATTAACAATAACATCACAATGACATAACAATAAAATTGGTAATACAATCAATTATACAAATATTAGTACAAAAAATACTAAATGCAAGCTAAACAAATATCTAATACACTGAATATTATTAAGATCATCTTCTGAAGAATTGCCACTTTCAGCTATCTTTTAAAAGAATCATCCTTATGAATCTGTGTAATATATGAAGTCATTTTATTGCATATAGAAACAACTCTACATAATACAGATTTTTAAAATGTATTAGTTTTATGTAAAGGTAAAGCAGATTGTCTAGTTTTTGTTTTACTCTTACATTACCTACATTTACTCATATCAGTCTTTTAAGAGAGTCAACTTAGTGTAATGGCAGACTGGTTATACCCCTGGTATAGTGTGTTTGGCTGGTGTCCTGAGTCTGGATGGTCCATGGGGAGAAACTGTTTTTGAGTCTGTTGGTGCAACTCTYAATGTTCCTGTACCAGCAGGCTGAGCAGGTGGTGACYAGGATATATAAAYGACCTTTTCCAAATACTKTTATTTAGCATTTAGAACATGAATTTAAACTTTTTCATCCATTATATCTTAGAGACGCATTTTATCACAATCCAGCAAATCAAGTAATAAAACAGAAAAACTCTTTTCAAACTTGTTTTTTTTGGGCTTGAAAGTTGGTGTTGTTAGTGTTGCGAGAAGAATGTGCTAAATAAGAGAAACCATAAAACTATTTCACATTTRAATKAATACATTTGGGACCAGATAAAATGTCAACAAGGGCCTGATTTGGCCCGGGGGCCTCAATTTGACACGTGGTCTGATGTGATGTCTTACCTGTTGTTGATGGCTAACTTCAGTTTGGAGAAATAGAGTTAATTTCCAGGGTGGTTGTGGAAGAACAGCTGTCTTGGGACGGGGTAGTTACCGGCTCAGTTTCCTGCCATGACCACATGCTGTGGTGTCCTTGAGCAAGCCCTGGGTGATAAAATAACTTCCCACTGCTCTGCTTGTGTCTCTCACGGGGCTCAATGATGCACAAATTTTGTGATTGCGTGGGCACGTGTGATGACAACACATAACACGTTCACTCTTTCTGACTCCTACAGCTGTCACCTCTAAACAACTGAAATCACAAAGATTTATGCAAACACTTTTCAAAAAATAAACCTTTTTGTTGTCTTAAATATTTAATTAGATGGTTATCGACATAGATTTCTGTGGTTATTTATCACCACAAATAGCAGTTAGCTTCTGGCACAGCCTGAAGCATTTCCAGCAAGAAGATTGTTTTATTTYTGCCTTTTGCTTTTAAAAGGACTTCAGTTACTGACTGGAGTAATCACCAGGATACTTGTTCATTTACTTTTTGATCAATTATTCTTGCAGCTCTAATTAAAATCCTCTTAGCAATTTGAGGGACTTCTCACACATTCAAATGTTCTGTTCCAGCATTACAAAACAACTTTTTATTTAATTTTTTTGAATTTTAGGACACAATGGCTCAAATTAGTGTAATATTCAACCTCCCGTCTTGACTGAAATAATTAATTCCTGCAATTTGTTGAAATGCTGTTGTGTAATCACAATGACACAATAAACCAGCAAGCTTAAAACATTTGACTTTAAGTAACTAATTAAGACTTAATGAACTCAATATACCAACGTTTCATTAAGCAACGCCATTCAAACAAAACTATTAAGTGTCCAGTTGGATTGTATGTTTTAATTAGTCTTTTTTTTAGCTGTTTCTATAGTCTAGTTAGTAGATGATCRTTTAATTATTATTCCACACAGCTACTGCATTGATAAGATTTACAACAACTATCCATATGTGTAATTGTCTGTCCTTCAATACAAGTAAAGGAAATAAATTTGTACATAATTCACATCTTTCCCTGTGTCCTCTGCGTCCTTTCACCGGCCTTTAATGTGCTTATTTTTCTGCGCACTTGGAAATTGAATCTCAAGGGCAGTGTGTTTTATGTGAAATAAGTGTGATTGTGAATTACCATGCAATTTACTCTCTAGCTCTTCAAACATGGCATTTTGTGATGAAAGGAGAAGTAGTTAGATTTGTGTGAAAACCAAACTTGTATGCTGCATTTATAGATTTGTTGGACGTGATTTGATGGAAATGAGATTTTTTAAATACTTTCTTTTTTCTTCTCTCTTACAGGAATCTTTTGGACAGGGACACTTTCTCCAAATCAGACCCATGTAAGTTCAGTTTACTCATTTTTATTACAGTTTAATGGTTATTTATGATTCTAATATTACAAAGAGTACAATTCTTTGAAAACCCTTTTCTCCCCTTTACATTGCTTTGCTTTCAGCTTTCAGCTTTTGCTGAGCTTAAGTTTAATTCAGTTTACTCTGCTCTTTCAAAGTGTTCCTCCAATAATGGCATATCATTTGCACAATAATGTGACAACCTTTCCTTGCTGTGAGCTAAAGTACCATAATGTATGCAGGGTATAAACACCAGCCCCTGAATACAAATGGCTATCTTTTGGTTTGAGAAATTGGAAAATGCCATAAAGACATTTTTTTGTGTTATATTCTCTGCTGAACGGAGAAGGGAGGAGATTTTTCTTTTTATATGTATAAGCCATTTGTGTAAATAAGCCAGGGGGAAAATATCACACGCACCCAGTTTAGTACATGCCTGAAGCTGAGTCTCAGGCTGTATGACAGGTCACGTAAGCTTCACCTGCTTCAGCTGTTTAAAGTTGCAAAATCAAACAGAAATCAGGAGAATCCCACCCATCAGGAAATTGTGTTTTGATTGCAGAGCTTAGAGAGTCTCGTGCTCCTCGAGCTCTTTGTCTTTCGTAGAGCTTTGTTTCTGTGCATGCGGATGTCACTCACCATTAATCATCAAGCTCGGCACTTCATTATGCTGTCAGGGCGTGGCAGGATAATTGATGATAAATGTCAGCAGCGAAGGAATAAAACAAACACCATTTGAAGATTCAGGCTGCTTGTCTTTGACAGTTTATTCTTATGCTTTTATGCTTTTTCTCCCCCCCCACACACACCCTCTTCCCTCCCATCCACCATCACCTCACCTCTCAGTGGTCGTGCTATACACCCAGGGTGCAGAGTCCAAACAGTGGAGAGAGGTAAGAGATCACAGCCGTTCTCTCTGTCAACACAACTCAATCAGTCTGGCTCGTCTCCATGACAGCCCACTTTCTGTTTACACCCCCCGTCATCCCCTCTGCTCTCTCAAGGTAAATGCTGTGTGCCAATCATGAGCAAATTGATCGACCCGGTGAACACTAACGGTCAGTACTGTGTTAGCTTTGACTGACTGACTGATTAGGGGGGCAGTTACACATAACTTTAAAGATTTTGCTCTGCACCAGACTCCCCCCAGGGCTGGAAGTGGGACCTAATTAGACCAAAGAGGCCAATAAATCTGCAGTAAGGCAGATGGGTCATACATAAACTCAGAGCAGATGGAATCGAAGAAACTTGAAATATTTGCCCAGTTCTGTTATCATTATTATTTGAGCTTTTTGGAAAGCTAAAATGTACTCTCTGAACATTACAGTTTGAGCTGTTTTGGACACACTCAATGAAATGTGGCTTCTGGTTTCATGCTCATAGCATTTTATTGACCAGTGCCATCCTGTTGGACTTCCCTCGTAGCACAAGTTTTAAATAGAGACACCTCATTGCAAAAAGCTGTTTGCAGTTTTAACCAATGTTGGGAAAATCATGGCTTCTAAAATGAGGATGTTTTGGAAAAACAATTATGCTGTCATTTTTTTTCAGCAAACTTCCATCAGCTTCATGAGGTAAGTTTGTTAAAATCAACAGGGTTATGTGTGTTTAAACAGTTGAGTTTGAAAAGCCTCAAACATATCACAGGTTTCATGTGACAAAGTAGCACTTTGACAAAGGTTTCTTTAATTTATAGAAGATAATGAGCAAAATCTTATTTTTCTCGTGTAGATATCAAGCTTACTCCCTTCTGTCATGCTGATTTGAATGAACTATAACTCATAAATCATGACCACCACCACAGTTTTGTGATRTATTTTAATTTAATTTGTGCGGAGAGCTGCAGAAATGAACTGGCTGCACTCAGCTGCTGTAGCTCTGTGTGGTTTGAGGTCACGTAAAGTCAAACAGCTCTGTTGGTGGTGTAACATGAGAAAATCTGACTGAGCTTGTCTTTAAATTACCTGCATAGATTGTTTGCATATTAAAAGCTGCTACAAAAATCAGTGAAGCCTCGTGTGCTGGAAGGAAGTAAACATATTTCAGGCTTCGTTTGGTGCTTGATTGTATTGTACGCTTGATTATTTTGTTCAACAGGAAAGTGCAATGATCACTTGAGCAAAAGTTGCACAAAATCAGCTCAGCGCAAAACTCCTATCCTCAGAAAGCAGGCGCACTGTCGGGTTGTTAAAGTAGTAATGTACTACAAATGTTTTTCCTCTGGTTGCACATCAGGAACAAGAGAGAATAGCTTCTTACTTTTTTAATTTGTAATTTTGGGCTTTCACCAAAGTAGATCCTGCCAACTGTATTTCAAAGAGGCCAAGCACTAAAATTAACAGCAAAACTGACAGAAGCAGACAGCAGCAGCTTTTCTAAGCAAGGTGTTGACTGATGCTGCTGCCTGTTTTTGAGCCGGCTACTCTTGTAAGGTGCAACACAATCTGCGCCGCGCTTCAACAAAAACAACACAACTTCTCCCAGGAAATCAGCAGTATTGTTCCACTTACCTGATCACACGAAGCGCTGTAATGTTTCCAGAAATTGCACCCACTAAGTGAGGCTCACAGCTGTTAACTTTGCAGAGACGGGATGGTGAGAGAACATTTTTTACTCGCATCAGAGGGGTCTTTGTTTCCACTTCTGAGACGCTGAACATGATGAACTACGCTCAGATAAATCTTACTCTCGATGCCTGATCAGGGGTAATTTTGTTCCATCTGTCTGAGCACATTTCTTCACTGCCTTTCACTTTCAAAACAAGCTCACGCTGACATGCAACCACCCTAATGTGGAGAAACTCGACTCTCGCAGTAACTGGGTTTAGTGTTTTGTTGCATTTTAAAAGCTTCTTTTCAGATTGTCTACTGAAACAAATTTGTAAGTGAAATTCACACTTTGAGTTGCACAAAGTTGTGATTATTAAACATTAGAGTGTTTTTAGAACGTGACAGCGCTTGTTTACTGACAAAGTTTTTAAAAATAAAGAATTTTTGACACACAAGGAGGAGTGAAACCAAACCCAGAAAGCAGAATGTGCAAAAACGCTGGACAAGATCATATCCTGACCTTTGACCTTTCTGTGTGAAGTCCTCGTGCGCAYGGGGGTTTACTCCAGAAGATTCCTCCCACAGATCAAAAACACACGTTAGGATAACTGGGATCTCTAAAATGTCAGTATGTGAGTGAGAATGTGAATGGTTGTTTGTCTCCATGTGTCCCTGTGATGGACTTGTCCAGGGTGTCCCTGCCTCTTGCACATTGCTGATGGTGGGCACCAGTGAACCCCACAACCCTGCAAAACAAAGATATTCTGTGTGTGAAACAACAGCAGACATTTCAGATGAAACAACTATATCAGACATGATTCAGTCAACAGAGCTCTTGCAGAAACAGGTGTCTGACTAATAAGATAAAAACCATTCAAGAGTCTATAAATCCAAAGAATACCTACGGGCTGAAAAAGTATTTTCAGCTAAATAAACAAACGGGCCTCTCTGAGCCGCGACCTTAATTTTACCAAACACAATACGTTTATCATGGTGAGAGTCTGATGGCTGCAGTTTCACAACGTCTTCAAGCTCTACGTTAAACAAAGAACAGCAAACTAATTAAGGATAAAAAAATGACTCGACATGTGCATTAATTTGTTTTATAAATGAATAGAAACATGTTAAAGAATGTGGATTAGTGTTTTAGAACAACACTCATGCAGCACTCATTTTTCACCGTATAACAATATTAGTTGCTGCTGTTTTTTTTGTCCTAAATAAATCAGTGATAACTGCCGATTACTGTCTTATAATAGAAATTAAAAATGTTTGTTTTGTAACTTTTTTAAAGTGCTGTAGTAAAAGCATTTGCTTTAAATGTTTTTGTGTGAAGTTCTAGTTCCACAACACAATTGATTAAAAATGTGTTTGGAGTTTGAAATGTTCTTTTTTGTTAAGAAAATGGTGCAAATTATCTGCTTTCCCTGAAGGGCCTTTTAAATGTTAAAATGAAAAGAAAAAAAAAGACCTGGAAAGACTTCACACGGCGAGTTAATCAGGGTGTGAGGTAGGTGTTGCATTGAACCTCGATTTAAACCGGTGGTGATTCTGTTGTGTGAAAACACCCTAAATATGTTTCTGAAGAACAGCTAATGCTTGAGTTCTGGTCTTGATTGTCTTTTAAGCCCATTCTGCAAAGTATAGCTAGCAGGTACAGTTAAAGCTGACAGATTATGATGCAAATGCAGATGGGCGTAAAATGGGTGAAGTGGCTTCCCACACCTGTCACCGCTGGTTCCAGTGCTCCACCTCGAGCTCAGAAACTGTGGGTTCAGGCCGGATGTGTGTCCCTGAAAGAGATACGGTCCTGTGTTTTCAGAGCAGATGTCAGCGGGCTAAGCAGCAGAGTCAAGCTGTGCAGCATTGATAAAGCTAAGCACCTCTTTTACCCCTCTGTGTGGTAATGTGTGTTGGCTGTCCCGAGTCTGTATGTGGATGGTTGAAGCACCTTTCACTGTGCCACCAAGCCATCTGAAATCCTATTACTCCTTTATGGTCTCAACTCCCACTCTGACTCCCAGTCAATCAAACTCCTCATCGGCTGGGGGTATCTTAGAAAATGCCACAGATAGTTTGTGTTTGCACTTTTTTTCAGCTCCAAATTCTGTGTATCCCCATGACAGAATTTCAGTTTAACACATTAAGTGGCAGTAGCACCTCGTTATCTGTTAGAGCACGATTTTTAAGTCCTAAATTGCAGCCTTCTCCTCTGTAAATTTCCCCCCAGTTAGCGACAGCGTTCCCTCTGCCTACCACTTTCACTTACCGAGGAGTTGACACAAATCTACCCCCTGCAGGAATTCAAGCAAAGCCTGGCCTTACTTCAAACTCATCGACGGTAATCTTTTTACCAAGATTGATTTCTTGACACTCCTGCTCACAGTTTTTTCTTGTCGCGYGTATCAGAGGGGAAGGAGTGCACACTGCTCTGGATGGCTGATCAGGGCTGATTTTTTTTCCCCTGCTGTTGCCATAAGGACAAAAGTGAAAATAC
>NW_013952405.1:6417517-6420264 GCF_001266775.1 Austrofundulus limnaeus
TATACATACAACAAATAATAATACAAAATACAAATAAAGTTAAAGGTAGCAGAAAGAAGAAAAAACATCATATTAATATCCACCCCTTTTCTCAATAAATGAATAAATAAATTCAAACAACAATAATCTTCAAATAACAAAACAACAACAACAACTTCAACTCCTTCTCAAACAACAGTTCTTATGAATGCAAATTATACAAATTCCTATTTCCTCAACAATCTAACTTTTAACATTTTCTTAAATAAATTTATTGAACCAGCATTTTTATTATCACTTTTGAGATTATTCCACAATCTTATTCCTTGGACTGAAGTACGTCGATCCTTTAAATTAGTTCAAGTTTTGGTCAAACATCTCTAAAGTTATAATTACTTACTCTTAACAAAATTTAATTGAATATTTAGAGGTAATAAATTTTTACGAGCTTTATACATAACCTGCAAAATATTATGATCAACCAACTCATAAAATTTCAATAATTTCAATTGACAAAATAATATATTTGATGGGTGACTGTAATGCTTTCTGGTGATAATTCTTATGGCTCTTTTCTGTAAAATAAAGATGGGATTTGTAAACGTTTTACGTGTTTTCCTCCAGACGCCAATACAGTAAATCAAGTGTGGAAGAATTATTGCATTATATAACATAAACAGTGCTTTGTCATTAAATAAGTCCCTTACTTTATACAATACTGCAATGGATTTGGCTATTTTTGTTCTTAAGTGATTTATGTGAGATTWCCATGTCAGCTTTTCATCAATAATAACATCCAAAAACTTCGCCTCACCGACTCTACAAATCTCAACACCATAAACTCGAAAAGGAAAATAAACAGCTCTGTTTCTATTACCGAATATCAAATAATTAGTTTTATTCAAGTTCACTGATAATTTATTTAGTTTAAACCAAGTTTGTATTTTAACAAATTCTGTTTGCATCATCCCCATCATTCGTTCTATATCTTTTCCTAAACAGAAAAATGTAGTATCATCTGCAAATAATACTCATTTAAGAAACTCTGATAACTACAGGYATGCAAATATTACAGATCTTTACATGAAATAGGTTTAGTAGTAGGAATTGATTCTATATTCTCAGCTTCAAGTCAAGCTTGTTCCTGGTCTRGGCTGGACCAGGAACTGCCCCTGGTCTCAGATCTTGTTAGTGATGTTTATGGACAGGATCTGAAAGAGGAGAGTGTGTGGTTTGGAAACCTCAGGGTCTCAGCTTTGCTCTTTGCAGATGAYGTGGTTCTGTTGGCGTTTACAAGTCATGACCTCCGGGTCTTACTCTGGTGGTGCAGCTAAGTGCTAAGTGGCTGGGAAGAGAGTTGGTGCCTGTTGGTCTGAGGCTGTGGTTCTCAACCAGAAAAAAGTGGAACCCTCTTTCTGAGTTGGAGACRAGTTTTAGACGCACGTTGCTTTTTGTTTACGAGAGATGGCAACGGAGGACTGAYGGATCAGGTCCACTATAATTTGAGTGTGTTGCTCTGGTTTGTCGAAGCAGCTGATTGGGTCTAATCTTGGGTCTTATGAATACCTACTTCTGGAGTTTTTCCCCCCATTTTTCCCCAGAAACAAGGCTCATTCTTCTAAATAAACCATTTACTTATCTCCTGAATAATTAGAACAAAGTGGAGAAATCTGCAAATGTTTAATCACTGATTCCTCCTAATAAAACATGAACTCATCAGAATCCRTAAATTCACACAGCAGTGGGGGGATGAGGGGGGGTGGGCTGGGGGGACTGATGTACGGTGCAAAAATGACTGTATAATATGTTGGCTCAAAGCTCTGTGTTTACATATTTTCCTTGCTTTTTTTTTCTCTTTTTCCTTTGGTTCTGATCCAGTTTGGGAGAACAGAGGTGATAGACAACACACTAAACCCAGACTTTGTCAGGAAGTACATTCTGGACTACTTTTTTGAGGAGAAGCAGAACCTGCGCTTTGACGTGTGAGTTTTTTTTTTTCTGTTTGATCCTCCTCTCTGAGGACACATACCAAGGTGTGGGTTTCAAATGTGCAGTTCCTTTTCACTCCTCCAACTCTTTCCTTTTCCGTACACGGTTAACATTTTTTCTTTCTCAGAAATCTCCCATATCCCCTTTTCATATCTCTTCATCCCTTTATTTCTTTTTCTTGTCTCTCATTTGCTGTCTGTAAGTCACCCTTTCCCCCTCTTTTCTTCTTGTCACTGGCTCAGCTCTCCCGGGATATAATTTATTTGTTCGACGTCTCAGTAGTCATTAATTTAGAGAAGATTGATGTAAGCGTTATAAATATTTCATTTTGAGCCTTATCCTTATTCTCCCCATTGCAAAGACAAGAAAATGTTTAAAATGAAGTTCTATAAAGCTCACAAAGACCCWTGTCCTTCTTTTGTCCTGCTTTTTTTCCCCACTTTTGAAAAGGCTACAATATGAACGGGTCAGAGAGGTACCGCTGCATTTCAAAGTCTCCCAGAACAGATTGAGGATCACTCACTCTCGCCATTCAGGCGTTTCGTGTTGGAGAGGAGAAATCCCCCCACAGCCCCCCCCCCAACACACACACACCCCTCAAGCATGAGGTCTCTGGTGGCCCCAGCGGATGTATCGAGGACTAAGCTTCATGTCTCTTAGGATCTTTAAACTCTTAATGAATTCGCTTGACATGCTTTGATGATGCAACACTGGAATGAGAACAGAGAGAGAGAGAGAGAGAGAGAGAGAGAGAGAGAGAGAGAGAGAGAGAGAGAGAG
>NW_013952405.1:6420494-6428836 GCF_001266775.1 Austrofundulus limnaeus
AGAGGAATCCATTAAATTGTTAGAAGCTCTGGAAGGAGAAGAGAGAGAGAGAGAGAGAGAGAGAGAGAGAGAGAGAGAGAGAGAGAGAGAGAGAGAGAGAATGAATCCTCTTACAATTAGTGTTACTAATTTACATCTCTGTTTTATCGCAGAGGTGGGAGCTCGGGTGTGCTCAGGTTTAATTACTTTTACATAAAGTTTGACTAGCAGATGCTCAAAACTTTTTTTTCTGCAATGATGGGTTGTTTCACAATATCCCCCTTGGCACAAAACACAATTTACTCTAATAAACTGCAGTAGGATACACTTGATAAATATGGGATTACAGTCCATTCATTCATTTTTTTCGGTTGCTCCCATTAGCACCCTGTGGGGACTCAGTGTGTTATTAGCAGGCAGTAATCTTTTAGATAATATACCTGAACCATCTTGTGCTGTGTTGCCCACACCTTAACYTTTAGTGGTTTCTTTACACTTCCAGGTATGATATTGATTCTAAAAGTCCAGACCTGGCAAAACACGTAAGTGAAGAACTTATTTATTTTTTTTGTGTGTGTGGTGGAAGAGGAGCTCAACTTTACTCTCTGACTTTTAATTTACAGCGCATGTCTCACATATTTAGGTTCTATGCAAACCAAAGTTTGCAGCATCCAAACTCTCAAATATATTTTGAGATAATGAGTGAAATGTGCTTCATCTGACAAAATGTTGTTTATTTTCTCTTTATATTCATCTCTCTTTAAGATGAGTAACTTCAGTCTCCCAAAGCAACGAAAATTAGCTTCATTTGCATCGAGTTCTACCCTTATTAACCTTATTTTTCCCCACAAGCTTAGAAATGAAGCATCGCACATCATTATCAAAGCTGTTCAGTACATTTGTTTGTTTGCTTTGTAGTGTTACATGTTGATTTTCAACAGAAAATACAACTTTTCATAATAATGATTTATTTTAAATGCAATCTTTATCCTAAGAGGACAAAGATTTATTTATGAGTGTGGTTCCTGATTTTATGCACAGAGTTTTAATAAAGAAAMTGCAATACTAACATCAAACAATATATTTGAAAGACTTGGTTTGCATACTACCAACATTTATGTCACCAAATATCTTGTGGTCGTGTGTTTGCATTGTGTACCATGCTCTGGATAACTGCACTGATCACTTTCCTTCTCATTCGCTTTCTTTACTTTCCTATTCTCCTCTGAGAATCTGCAGTTCATTCTCTGCCTCTCTGCTTCGTCACACATCCATTGTTGCTCTTCTTTCTCGTGCTGTGATGGCAGTCTGGTTTTTGAGTTGTGTGTCTTTTGTGCCATGATATGCTCTGTTGTGTCACTGCTGCTGCCTGGTCTTTCTCTCTCTTCCTCTTCCTCCTTCTCCACCCTGGAAGCCCAACGACTTTAACGTACGTGTCTGCCGCAGACGTCATATTATATAACTGTACAAGGCGTATAATGATGCTGAACTCCTCACCGGCTCTCCTTGTGACCCTCCCCCCCGCATTCCCCCGTCCCACTACATCTCTCTCTGTCACACATTATAACCCCCCTCCACCATGGCAGGACTTCCTGGGACAGGTCTTTTGTACACTGGGAGAGATTGTGGGCTCGCCTGCCAGTCGACTGGAGAAACCATTAGTGTGAGTGTCCCTTTATTTGCTGTGTCTACCCTCCGATGATTCATTATGCCAACCAAACAAATAGAGCAATTTGATTTAAGATAATGAATACTCACCATACACATYGCAGCAGAGACGAGGCGAAGAGGAATGAGTCTTCCTCCCGCTGCCGTCTGTATTGTACATTACAGCCCAAGAATAGACTTGTGTGCTTAGATGGGAATGTGTAATTGAACATGACTGGGAGCTTCCTCTATATAGTTGCTGTCATTAGGGAGGCGATCTGGCATGAAGAGTGGATTTAAGTCAATGTGAGATACATTGTGCTGTTTAACTTCTATGTAATCTGGAGATTAAAAGCGTGTAGGCCCCAAATATTACATCTTAATACTTTCAGATGCAGTGGTGCATGATATATACCAATGTGTTTTACCAATAATACTTGTTGGGATGTTGATGTACTTAAACTTGGATCAGGGTATTCCAATGAAGAATTAGAATAAAGAGGAGCATACATGTGTCATTACATACCATGCATGTATGGGCTGGTGTCCCAGAATCTATTTTTTTTTACCAGGATTTTTATGTCCTTTTCTGGTTCAAAATGCCCTGACACTTAGAACCGATACCAGTATTAGTATCAGTACTCCACTGAATGTGTTGCAGTTTACATTTCRAGCGAAAYGTTTATGTGTTCCATGTTGAAAACATTTATACAAGTTAAAAAAGTCTTATTTGTTACTTTTATTTATTTGAAATGTAACAAATGTTATAACAGTATATAGCATGCTGTACATTTGTTTTGATACAGGCAGAGAAGGGCTATAAGGATAAGAAAGGAGAGCCACCTGATGTGTTTTTTAAGTCATCGTAATGTTTAAGTTCTAACTCAGCAAGTACTCAGTATTGGTACTTGGTATCCAGGGATGGCCCTAACCAATTTGGCACCCTAGGCAAGATTTCAGGTGGTTCCTCCTTGTGCAGCTTTTGAAATCTCACTGCCAGTTTACGTATGTACATTCACATTCCAGATTGAGTTTTGCCTTTGATATTATTTGTTTATCTTAAGAAACCAGGTTGTCCACTTAAAAAACTTGACAATAAACACATCATGTAGTAACAAAGCAGGCTGAGAAACCCACAGAAAATGTAATTTTCATAAACATGAGTAACCAGTGACAATTCTACAGACTAAATCAACTATATTCTGATACAAAGTTATAAAACAKTTATTTTTGTAATCATCCCCTGGATGAGCGGCACCCTTAGCGTTTGTCTATACTGCCTAGACCATGGACCATCCCTGCTGATATTGATATTCGGTATTGGTGAGTACCTAAACTGAAATACTTGCACTCGTTTTCAGTTTGAGAAAAACTGGTATAGTGACACCCCTAGTATGTATATTACAGGATGCTGTGCTGGTGACTCTTCACTGCAAAGAAGCCACAACTTGCCCCACATGCATTAAACACTACAGTGTTTTTAAGAAAACTCTGATCCACTGTCTTCTTATTGTCTGATGTTCTGTTCCCCCTAACTACAATAAAATGATGTAAAAAGTCGACACGCTGCCCCGTCTGAACTGGATCTTTGTGCTGCTCCCTTAGTTGTGTGTGTCTTATTGAGTGTGTAATGAGGCATTCAACAACACTCTGAAGGGTTTTTGTTTGAGTGTGAGGCAGTGTGTATATTTTTATGTGAAGTACGAGGCAGTGCTGGCCATGGCAGGGGGGGAACTGAGAACAGCGGGGCTCTTGGAGGCAACCATAAACTCTGCCAGGGGCTTCTGGGTTGGATTACAGAGCTCCGTGCCCTTCGGTGCTGAATAAGAGGATGACGAGGATCAAGAGACTGTGCTCACCAGTATGCTGAAAACTAGGCTTTCACACCCCACATCAGAGGCAAAAAATAGACTCAGCAGCCCCCGAGCTGACATGATGGAAAATATATTGATTCAACAGCTTCAGTGGGGCACTTTGATAACTGCTGAGATAGTGATGTTGATGAGGTTGATGGTCTTTTCCAATCATAGTTTACAGTGCTGCTTTAGCTTAAGCATGAGAAAAGGAGTTTAGAAACACAAAGGAAGTACAAGTTTTTTGTGTTCCAGTAAAGTTTTCTTCCCACTCCTGTGACAGAAGATAACCGAGAAGTTTAATGGCAGTGTTCTTTTCGCCGCCTTGTCTTGTCTTTTTAGATGACAGTGGCTTTCTGCACCATAGCTTAGAGGAATGACACTTGCCGGGACTCAGGAAATCTGTTAGTCATGCTTAAAGAAACCCTCTAAAGGCACACTGCATCAAATGACCTGCTTAAGAAGCACATCAGCACCCCGTTCCCCATTTTCCACACTTCATCTTTCATTTATTCCTTTTCGTTCTATCTGCCGGATTCTTTTTTTTTCCTGGTTTGACCCCCTTTCCCCCTCATTGTGCTTTGTATTTTTCTTTTTACTCCTCCAAACCTGTTTTTTGTCTTTTTACCTTTCACGCTCTCTTTCAGTCAAACTATTGTTTCAGTATCATAGCTTGCAAAAAGGCAAAAAACACACAATGTTAAGAAAGACTAATGTAACGCTACAGTTTCCAATGCTTACTTTTCATGATTCGTTTGTAAAAAAAAAGAAAAAACTATTTCAGAAATAAAATAGTTTTCTCTGACTTTAGGAGTCTTTGTTCCACAGAGTTTAATTTTGATTCTGTTCAGAAAAAGCAGCCATTTTTGTTGATTGGTATCCTGCAGGCGTAGCGTTTTAAAACAAAAGAAGGGAAATTTTTTCAATCAAAATTTGCATGATGTTTTATTTTTGGTCTATCATGATTGTGTCACATTCACGGATATGTTAGGGGGTATGAAATRTTTATTTTGCATATTTCTAATAAGCAGATGGAAAAGTACTTGAATGAATTTTGGCTTACTCCTTTTCTGCAGTACATGTAGAGTACATAAAGTCTTCTCATTAGTGTTTATAATACACAAGACAACTCAGCTCAAACACACTTTACATAATGCTTAATCTTACTCGAAATTACACTATAATTTAATATACTTGCTGCATGGAGGAAAACTCAAAACCATCAGCTGGGTTCCATAAACTTTTTATTAACATGTATTTAAAGCAATGAATAAAGTAATTTTCCAAGATAATTTTCTTTAATCACTTAGGAGGGTTGCCTCCTGCAGGCAGTTTAATATACATTGTTATTTATTTAACCTTTTGTATCTGCATAATCTGCAGATTATGTTAATAATTTACCTTCAGGGTWAAAAAAAGGACTGTATGCAGATGATTTTTAAGATGGAAAAAGACAACATGAGCCCATTAGCTTGCTCTTACGGTGACTTTTTGCCGAATGCTTAAACCTGGAAATGAACAAATTTACAAATTTTGTTGTGGGTGGGCTGACTACACCCATGGGAAATGAGAAGAGGAGGAACTGGATTTTTTTAAAATGCACATAAAACATATATGAAAAACACAAACTGAATAGAGTAGGCTGGGAATTACGGCTCACATTAAATGTCTGTCTGAAGTGTTTCTCACCTGTGGGAAAATCAACCGATCATCAAAAAACCAATTTTCTGTTTCAGTTGCTTCTGCAGTATTAAAGTGTTGTTTTGATTTGTACTGCAGCAACTTTGTGCATAAATGAGTAATAACTTAGGCTAAAAAAATCCCCATTTAGACCTCCATGGCTTTCTATTATTTGAAGACAAAGGAATATGTTGGTGGCATTTCTGAATAGGCCTCCCCTGCATTTATGTAACAGTTTACAACAGCAGTTTCATCATGTTGGCTCAAGTAATGTTTATTTTAAATTCTAATAAATCACAAGTCTGAATTATAACATTATTGGAACAAGCTGTTTTAGTTATTAAGATATTATCTAAATCATGGCTACAAAAAAAAAACCCATTTTAATCTGGGCCCATTGCTTTTCTTATCAAACATAAATGACCTTCCAAAAGTATTGAAGTTTTTTTAATGTATGCTGATGATACTGTTCTTTTTTTGTCTGMTTTCAATATTGAATCTATTAATAGTCAGTTACAAGCAGATCTTCAGACATTTCATKGTTGGCTTCAAGATAATCTTTTGTCAATTAATGTTAAAAAAACTGTGTGCATATATTTTTCCTCACCCAGGAGACATTTCAATATAACAAATCAACTCACTTTTTTAAACAAACCCCTTGATATTGTCACTRCCTACAAATATCTTGGAATTACTTTGGATTCTCGTTTGATTTATCGTGATCATGTACAAGTCTTAACCACCAAGTTGAAACAGAAATTAAACGTTTATTCAAAAATTAGATCCAATCTGACATCTTCTGTTTCAAATATCTATCTTCATGCCATTATACTCTCAACCATGTCGTACTGTTTACCTGTTTGGTCTCTTACAACAAATGAAATCTTAGAACCCATAGTTAGGCTCTACAACAGGGACTAGAAAATTCATAAAAAACTTCCTGGTTGGACTCATCACTGTACAGTTCTTTCATTGTCTGATGCCTTGACTTTTCAGAATTATGTTTTGTATAGTGGTATTAATTTATAATTTCAGATCTTCCAAGGTGCCAATTATGGAACTCTCTGTGCATTGYTGCCCAAATCAAATTCTGGAAGTGGTCATTCAACTAAATCTGTTACAAAAGGACAACTGATATTACCAACTTTTAAAAACTGTTACGGCCAGAGGTCTTTCTTCTATGTTTATACTAAAGCATGGAATGACATTCCTCAAAACATAAAGTCCATTTCAAAACTACAGCCCTTYAAGAAGAATCTTGTCTGCCATCTGCTGGACACTTTTTGTTGTGCTCATATTTAGACGTCCTATTTTGTAAATGCTGCCTTTTTGAAATTTGGTATGCTTGTTTGTCTTTGTGTCTATGGTGTATAATGATGTGATTGTGATGCTGTAATTCTGAGAATTTTATGTGCTGCAGAACAGGAACCTGCTGTAAAACAGCAATTATGCTGAGTCAGGCTTGATTTTTAATAATCTTTTCCTGTTAAATAAATAAATCAAATCAAATCAAAATCAAATCTCTTTCTGCACAATCAGCTTGCTGTCAGACGCTTTGGGTCCCTGCACAACATTTTTCATAGTAATTACAATTTCTGAAGCAAATTAAATGCAATTTCCTCACTCAGGAAAAAAAAAAAACAATTACGCCATTTATTTCCATTATAATTTGTTTGCAGAATTGCGCTTTCTGTTTTCTGAGATGTCATTTAATGGTAAAAKCATCACAATATCAGAAAAGAATTAAATGAATTTATAATTATATCCCTGTGAAGTCGGAGGAAAATAAATCTTAGTCACTTTAAAGATTTTCATAAGTTCAGTTGCTGTCATTTAAATTATTGTTTGYTACAAAAAGAAAAGAGATAAAATTTGCTAAAGTCAGTTAATAATTTATATTCACTCACTGYACTTGAAATACCTTGAAAATGAAATATTGATTTCTATATTCTCTTATCAATTTGTCAGCATACTGTCTTGTATTTTCCATTAAGTGTAATTGAATATAAATGCTAGGTTTCATTTAGTTTCAGTTTTCATCGGTCAGCTGATGCTTTGAATCAAACAAAGTCAAAGCAAGGATTGATCTAAACATGAAATATAAGGAAAGATTAAAGTAATGGATTTTCTGTTGAATAATATTCTCATGAAAGACTAAATATTAGATCCTGACCTGTCTCACAAAAAAAACTCAGTTGAATAAATAATGTATTTATGCTGAAACCAGCGCTCCCAATCAACGAGCAAACAGTTCTGAGGAAAAGAACAAACACAGCTTCCATYGTTCGTTGATGGAAGCAACTGAAGCTTCAATTAGTTTACAACCAGATCCGACACGTGTGACAAGGCTTCGGTGACAATAATCAATACTGACTTTTCAAGGTCAGGCTTTGAGGGRCACATTATCCTGTGCGTTTGTTAAATGATAGCACTCACTGGAGTACAGGACGATCAGCGGTGAAGGAGGTGATGATAGTGAGGCTTCTTTTGACCTGCAGGTTTTTAATGGACTGGTTAAAACCCCAAGATCTCCAAAACAAGTCAGAATTAAAGACTTTAGATTTTTTTAAATTTTAAAACTGAAACAAGCACAAAAATGTAAAAATGGCTAAAAGAGCGCAGTATGATGCATAACACAACAGCAGTTTGTTAAATACTTCACCCTAATATTTAAAACCTCTTTCAGCAGACTGAGTCAGAGGTGTTAATTCAGGTGTAAGTTTATTCTATCAAAGGGGACATGTTTTTACACCTTTGTTTTGATGTGTGCACCGCATAAATCTCAGCTTTTAGGGCTAAAACATATTTTTTGTAGAATTTGGGCAGCCTTCTCATGGCATAAATGTGTAAAACACAAGGGGTTGAGCCAAAAAGGAAGGAGAGGGAGTGAAATGGGATCCAGCTTTGTCAGTTTTGATTGAACACAGCTTKTGTGATGAACATTTCTGTACAGATTAGTTAGAAAATGCACCCCTRCATGATAATCAAAGTAGAAATGCATTTTTAAAATACCAGTTATGTAACGTTGAGCTCARATGATGTCAGGCTCCCTATATCTCACCACAAGTCTACTCGGGGAAAGCTGAAGTGAAGGTTCAGTTCTTTTAAACTTGTTGGTCGATGTAGTTTCCTGACTGACTCACAGTGGCTTTTCTTGCAGATAAAATGTTTAGTAGGAGTGAG
>NW_013952405.1:6429341-6448269 GCF_001266775.1 Austrofundulus limnaeus
AAACCTGTAACTTTATTGTAATCAGTCTCACAATAAATGTACCCAAAATCGTTTGATGAGTCCTTGTCCTTATCAGAACCAATAATACTTTATCAAGTCACAAAAGTGACATTAACTTATGCTGGCACGTTCTCCACGGGCCTTTTAAGTATTTACAACTATGGTAAGAAGTGATGACATGTTGAACCAGGTAAAACTGACAGTTTGCAATCACAAGTGAATAAACAAACAAACAAACAAACAAACAAATAAAATAAACACTGAGAGGTGAGTTTGAGGCTTGGAATGAGGTGAGGTGAGTTTTGCTTTTAGCTGGTTTTTAACTAAGGGGGTCCTAGTTAAATTAGGGAGAAAAATCATTTAGTTTATCAAATCTCATACAAAGATAAGAATCAAATTACATCTGAGCACCTGTTTGTCACCAGGACAAATGYTCACTTTTACCCTTTAGTTCTGCTGTTTGCGATACCAGAAGTAGTCRTCGGCTGACCGAAGGATCTCAGGTGATGTTCCCCAAAGAACTGCTTCAGTGTAGTGGCCGGTTGGACATTCAGGGTGTCTGTTCAGCTGCTGGCCCTTCAGTCAGAAATGTGGGTGGTGAGCTGGTGACAACGGGGTCCGGTCCTCCCCAGGCGTCTGCAAAACTTCATTGACTTCAATKAAATCAAATCATTCACTTGATTTCAACTTTGTAGAGAAAAACAAACTAAAAATGATGCATGAGTTACAGTTAGCTTATTTAACTTCTATAAAATCAAACTCAGGTTTTGAGTCGATATTARAYGGTGGCTGTACGCTCAACCCAGCGGGAGATGCAGAAGGGCCACCATCCTGCCCAGCCCATGGGGAGGGGCTGGCAGGAAGGGCCTCTGCTGAGCTTCTGGAAAGCTGTTTCTGACTTCTGATGTTGAAAAACTCTCTTTCTCTGTTGGTCTTCACCTTCTCTGTCTTCTAAGAGATTGGGAGTGCGCTAAGCTTTTTAAAACCTCTGTTATGGGCGGAGTCAAGGTTTTAGTTGGCCAATAAAAATGTTACACCTTATACAGGACAAGTTTTTTAACAAATCAAATCTGTTTTGGAGGGAAAACTTTACATCAGGACAAAGGAAAAAGGAGTGTTTTAGTTTAAGTATCTTGCATCTAATTAAAAGGGAGAGACATCTGCTTGCCTCAGTAAAATAAAAGTGTCACACTTTTAATTAAAGATTCAAGTCCTAAAGTTTCTAAGGATTAAATCATGGAATAAAACACACATCTTCTTCAGGAGAACATTTCATCAAAACAATTAACACCACACAGTTACTACACTGAGTCCTTAGTGGGCAAACAGTTAAAAAGAGAACATAGTAGAGTTTCAATGGGTTTTGTTCTTTCTGTAAAAAGAAACAGGTAAATCATATTTCTTTGATCAAGATATATGAAAACAGACAGTTGTATAAAAACATTCAATCTTGTTCTCTTTTTTTCACATTTAATGAAGAATGTAGGTCCTTTGTTCTCAGTCACTGAAGAGTCTGGTTAAAGGCATTTATGATCCCTTTGAAGAGGAGCAAACAGACAGTSCKTRYGGTCACTCGAACTTGTGGGGGTTCAGGAATGTGGCAATTCTTATCTATTAACAGTAAGGYGTCAGGACGTCTGGTAGGGGTTTGTGTGAGAGATGTTAATTCGAGCCACCAAGGAAGTTCCATGCAAAAGTCTTTAGAAATAGTCTGAAGTCAAAGTGGGGTTTTCTTCCCTTTTTTTGAGCCGTTGTCATAGGAACGAGCGAAATCTAATCAGAAATGATGATTTATATGCAGGAAAATGCTACATCTCTTTTTTAACGTATCCATCCTACACCAATATTTGTCATTAGCTGAGTGACATGACCTAGAAAACATTTATAATTTGTTTAGCAGTAAAATAGAAAATAGCCTATTTATTAAAGTATATTCAGGAGCTGTTAAAGGTATTGATTTTTTAGGCTCTGTAGATAATAAGGCAATAGATTTTTGCCTGCATACTAACTGAGGCATTAGGAGCGAGGTGGTAAACCTTACTGGATTGTTTCGCGCTCAGAGCAGAAGGCTTTCATTGTGGCGACCTAATGTTGGACCGCCTTTAGAGGTGATGACAGAGCAACTCAAAAGTGCTGCACCGTTTAATAAGAACTTCTTCATTGGTGATCTGGGTCAGGGCGGCCCAATGCAACAGGACTTTAATTACCTGTACCCAGTGCCAGGAGCGGGGATGAGCGGTCCTCTGGCCCGCAGCGGCACGGCAGCAGCGAGGGAAAAGATCAATCAGTGTCGTGTTGATGTCGCACGCCTGCGGTGAGAAAGTGGGATAAATCACAACTCTGGTAAAAGCAACAACAAAAGGGATTGAGCATCTTTTTTCCTGGCCGCTGATGCARAGGAATGTCCTGTTCTTGCCGGCGGGAAGGGATGTGCTCTAAAAAAGAAAGTTTCTYTTTTTGGCGAGCGGAATAAAACTCAAGGTTCGGAGTTAACTCGCTGTTCTGACTTCAGCAGTTTTTGTGTTTGGATGAAAAAAAGTGGCCTCATGATTGACAGGCTCTCCCAATCTTCTCTATTACTGTCAAAACAAGTGATTTCGAGCTTGCAGGTGGCTGATGAAAGCCTCATTTATTTAGAATCCCATGAAATCAAACACTGTTATAGTCATTAAAGCTGGGCTGTAATATATGCAATCAAAACATCAACACGGAATCGCACTGAATCGTGGCACTCCTATTAAATAAAAAAGAAAAAATAACTTACACTGTCAAGAATGACACGATGGTAACACAAGTTATTTTGCCTTCACTTTACTATTAAAAGAATGGGAACGTCTCTTCCTTTTTATTATGGTTATCTTTCCGCTTCTGTTTCATGCATTTTTTTACCCTATTTACTGTGYTTCTGCCTATTTTAACAAAGATTCAAAGAGCTTTGCTCAATCTGCCTGCAGCTACCTTCTTCAATCTCAAACACAAGCTCATCTCGCATTATAAGTATGAAGCAGCCTTCTTTTCCTCCCTGAGAACCACCGTACGCATTCGTCTATGATTTAGAGCTAGCTGGTGTGTTTTTTTTCATCATTTCCTTTAATCCTGGTGAGGTAAGGGATTATGAATTCTTATCAGCGAAGGTAGATCGGGAGGATTAGTGGCAWAATCCCATTTAAACCCACATAAAGTTTAGGCAACCTTCTCTAATTCTGTTCAGCTATGATCTGCTCACTATCCCAAACATTTACTAGCCAGATTATCTGCCTGGCATCCCTCCATGTTGTGCTTTTTCTCAGCACAAGTTAGTCGTGCTAATTTATACTAATCCCCCTGTCATTCAGACATATTTACTGGATTCATTGACCTGGACCATTTTCAATTTATTTTGGGGTAAAACAATCCATTTTTCTTATATTAATAGTTGAAATGCTCTTCCGTTTAATATAAACATATTAATTGTGTTATTCCTGCTTGAGTGTGGAATTGCAAAGTGAGGTAGTCAGTGTGATAACTTTACAGTTATTTTACCTCATAAATTCACAATGAAGAAGGAAACTCTGATGCAACAACCAAAGTGTGAAAAAAATATTATTATAATTTTGGACGTGTGATTGTGTTTTTGTGAAAATAACCATTTTTATAATATTGCACTGGAGCATGCATGGCACGTTCCTGGGCTGTTAAATATCAAAACTATTCCTGTTAAATATCAAAACTATTCCTGTTAAATATCAAAACTATTCCTGTTAAATATCAAAACTATTCCTCATTCTAATGACCTGAAGGAAATGGCATCATCAGTGGCCTCCTTTCCTCTCACCTTATAAAACTTCAGCACTGATAAAAAATGGATTTAGACTTTGTAAATATCAGTTTTAAGATAGAAAGTTATTTTAAATAAGCCATTCAAGATAGTCATAATGTTAAAYGGGACATACTGTTTTCATTGGAGCTTGTTGTTTTAAATGAGTAAATAACCAGAACGTGGTAGAAAGAGAAAACCGGTGTTCTCATTGCTATTCTCCAGCAGTATCTGGATCTGGATCTTTGGTCAGGTAATTGTGGTGATGCTGAAGTATGCTGCTTGATCTCTTTCAATTCAGTTGATCAAACCAGGGATCTGTCAAGACAGCTGTGGCTCACTATTAGTTTCACTGCCAGCAAGGAGCACGACATTATTTCTTCCCCTTCAGTTATTTTTTCYCCCTCAGTAAAAAGCGGTCTGCTACAAGGCCTTGTTTCATTTCTGTCTCTGCTTGTTTGTTTTCTTCAGAAACCTTTGTTTGATCAGTCAGGTTTCAGCTGAAAAGAGGGAACTGCAGACATGATGGTAATCAGACTGTAAATATGAGATCTTCATGCAGCACAGTCTGCACTGGCATTGGACAAGTCTATAGCTTAGAGTCTGTAGGTTGCAAACAGAAATTTGTAAAGGATTTCATGAATTATGGGCCAATGAATGGTGTTAAGCTTCACACCCTCTTTAGCATATGGTTTTCAGTCTCTGCTCACCTGCATTAATATCACGTAATCGTTCAAAAAACAACAGGCTGTCATCACACTTTCTGCACCAAACCCTTAGATGGTGTTACTACACCTTTGCTAATGTTCCCTTGATTCTAATAAACCATTGTGATTTTGATCCTGCAAAATCCACTTTTTAGCCATTAAATTGCAGTTTGAACTTCTCAAGGAGTGCAGAAAAGTTGAATTAATCTCTTCTGGTGCTGAGTAGGTTTCTTTATATTTTGTTAGAGTCATAATTTTCAACCTCTTCAGATTTTTTCTATTTTCTATTATGTTTTTTTGAACTATTACATCAATTTAATTGTAGCAGAACTGCCAAATAAGATYTGGMATTACCRACTACAATTTCATCATTTTCATTCTCCTCTGGTTCTGGGTCAGACTCTGGCTCCAACATGTAAGGCTGGATGGAAAAGTGTTTCCTTGTTGACATCTTTTGATTAATTTGTAAATAAAAAGTTTCTGCTCCACCATATAGTCGTAAAACCCCTCTATCAAACTAGAATAAACCAGAAGCTGGAGAGGGCGGGGTGTGAATCGCCTCATTTGGATGTAAAGAAACAGCCTCAAAATGAGTTGATCTGAGACGCACCTCAGAAAATGGGGGAAACAGGGGCTTGTGGAGTTACAATAAGAAGGTATTCAGATCAAATAATTGTTGTTCCACTTTATATAGACCCCCAACTGAATGATTTAAATGTGAAAAAAAAATTAAGAGCATCATATGTCTCCTTCAACCTTTTCCTTTGTATTTTCAGTAAATAAATAAAACCTTTATTGAAAAAAGTCTCACTAAACCTTGCAGAATAAAACAGAAAACATGATATTTTTAGGCTCAAACTGAATAAGTGCTGATGTAACTCAAAACATTGAAGTTTACATTACGGCATAATGCTACACGTATGATTGGAGTCATTTCAATATTGAAATGCTAGAATGTCACCAGCTGACTCTCCTTTTAACATTGAGTAGACCTTGTTCACTCACGTACAGAAAACAGATCCACCCCATTCCATTTCAAACCATTTCATCATCAGTGAAGATTTGTCAGTGAATTAATGCAAGGGGAACGGGGCTTCGGCGTGCAGGACCACTGATACCAGCAAAATACAAATTTTAGCACAAACCCCATAAAAGGAATTCCTGCACCACAGATACCGTAACAGGTGGAAAGTATTTATTCATTCAGCTCGTGCCTGCACCTCACGTTAACAAGTAAGTGTCAGAGGAAATGCCGTGCTCAATAATGCATAACTAATTTAAAAGAACGTTGGCCTTTTGCTTCTTGCTCACTTTATCAGCAGCCGAGATTAGAGCAGCGAGATGCATCTGGAGCTGAAAATGAACCGATCACTGGATATTATTTCCCTCTTTCATGGCGGTGCCARCCATCACCGTGACCTCAAATCTGATCATTTGACCTGCGGAGTGGGCAAGGTTTACTGGTTTTATTGGTGAACATTTTACTGGCTCTTTGAGGAATCATTGAGCTGCACGGTGGAGGCTCGGAGTCGAGCATCAATAATTCAAGGACAGTTAATTCACCTTGAGACCAGTCTCCCTGGACCTTAAAGAAAAAGCCTGAGAATTAAGTGYGTCTGCCCTCGGGCTTCGTTTTAACTATTGCCTCATTAAACATTATGCAGCAGTTACGGCTCAACGCTTTGGTCACTTGTATTGTGGTATTGATTGAAGATGATACCTCGGGGGCCACATTTGCTTTTATGGGGCATTTCACTACATGCGTTACAGCCCTGGGAACTTTGAGTGAACTTACTGGAAATACTTAGAGCTGCAGAAACTGAAAAGAATGCAACCGTTTCCTGCTCAGGCAGATAGAAAAGAAGAACGCACTCTACTTCTAAATCGATCCCCCGGCATAATCCAGACTTTAAAGTCCCGTTATTGCGATGTTGTTATTCAGACTGACTTTGTTAATAATGCAAACCTCTGCTGCTGTAGTTCCAAAACGCTCTCTGCTTCAGCAGGATGGGACTCTGTGTAGTTTTAGTCAGATCAGCTGTCACAGCTTGATGAGGATCTGCAACACGTTTGACCTTCAGATGATTGGACCCCTGCTTCGGTCCCAGCAGGGCTCACTTGTAATTCTGCTCTTTATATATAAAGATGATGTGTCCACAGCTGGAGTGCCACTGAAAGATTGATCAATTGAAATGTGTTTTGTTCCGTTTTGACTGAAATTTGTAATGTTTCATATAAATTATCTGTATATTGCTATTTAAAAATGATGTATTCTCCCAGTTTTTGTTTAGTCCAGCTGGTGCTGAGGTATGTTTTAATGATTTAATGGTGGCAACTAGCGGTAAACAAATTCAAACTTGCTGAGCTTCAAAATCAAAATGTGCTGCAGGCAAAAACGGGGATCAAARCCACTCTGTGGCCCAGAAGTTTTATCTTACATTACGCTAAAGAGAGCATGCATTTATGGCTTTTAACATTTAATGAAGGTAGTGGGAAAGAAGCTGTGTTCATTAGAGCAGCCAAACTGTCAGCTAAAGAAACGYTGTCATTCTTTTTGCGATTGTTGAATAAAAAATATGTTTCAGCAAAACTGTATTATGAGCCATACATAAAATGCTACTAAAATAGCTTTATAAACATTTAGAAACAATATATTTATTAGTCTGTGGTAAAAAATAATAAAGTGAAATCAAACAGTTTTCAGTCTGTAGATGATACTTGTTCAGTATTTTTTATGTTAATNTACAACATAAATGAAGACACAAGTTTTCATTTTTATAGTAGTTATTGATAATTTAAAAATTATTCATTGTAATGGTTTTATTATTTGACTTCAATTTTTTGTTGTTTAAAACACAATTTTCACAAATTTCATTTGATTGTGTTCTCTGTTTTTTTTGTTGTTTCAGCTCAGTTATGTTGTAAATGAGGACGCAACATCAGCATACTTCTGAGTTTACAATTAATATATAAATGACTCTGATGTATTGGATGCTTTATGATTCACCTATTTGAAATAATTGACGTTTTAAAGATTTATCAGACACATTAGGTGYATTTGCCCMAAGTATTRGWATCAGATCAGTATCACTGATAGCCTGAGTTTTATTTGGTATCAGAAAGGAAATTGGTGGTATKTCGAACATCACTAGTAATAAGGAAAGTAATTGACATCATAACTTGGTTTAGTTTAAATTCCTCAGAATAAAATTGAGTATTTAAATGAGTTTTAAGTGTTTGGTGRCATCTAAATGTGAAAGGGCAGCCTCACCTGTCAGATTTAATCTGGTCCTCCTGGGGACGTTCAAGAGCATCTGCTTGTCTGACCTCAGTGACCTTTGAGGAACTGAGTTAGGAGAATCGACAAGTAAGAAGAAGCCAACCCGTTCAGTGACTTAAAAGCAAACAATAAAATCTTCAACTTRGTTCTAACATGAATTAGGACTCAGCTCAAAGAAGGCAAGACAGGTGAGACGAAGTCTCGCTTGTGTTTCATAACTCGAGCTGCAGCAGTTTCAGCTGTAGACAAAAGAGCAGAAACTGGCTGACACTAAAGAAAACAGTTACAATAATCCGTCTAAAAGAAAATAAGGTGGGAGTCGCTTTCTCAAAGTCTGAATGTGAGAGAAATGGCTTGACCTTGGCAGGGACCCTGAGTTGTAAAAAAAAAGAAAAAGAAAACTCGTTTTGAAACTGTTTATTTGATGACAAAAAAAGCTTCTCGCGATAATTCTCCATTTTTTTCAAATTTGCTGAATTTTCTACGAATCTGGAAAATATCAGCCACAGACACGTAATTTAGATTGAGCCTTAAATGCATCTCACAAGATATTTATAAGATATTTAGAATATTTTTATAATGCATGCACAATCAGTTTATTTTGTGATTAAAGTACTGTAATTAAGTTGAACAGCAAGTTCTTGAAGGACTATCACACCTCGCTCTTATACAACACAATCAGACACATAATATTTTATATCTGAGCTTGTAGGACTTCCTTGTGTTGGATCACCTGGATAAGTGAGCTAATATCTCCTCCTTCGATGATGTAATTTCCATGAGGTGTGACTCAGTTCTGAAGAATATTATTAAAAGCCTTTGTATGTGAAAGAATGATGTCAGTGACTGAAGTTCTGAGTATTTGGCTCAGGCCTGTAGAGAATGTGAAAATCTGTGATGTGAACTAAATGCTCAAGTCTAACGCCGTATCTGTTTCCGGCCCWTAACTCAGGCTTGTTGAACACTTCGAACTCTTCCACTGCGAAAAAAAAAAAGCCCTTAAGTTTCTGTTGTTACCAAGCTACTAAGAACTGTCCAGTGGACTGCGTGTGCTGCCGTTCACAGTGTGAATCACAGTGTTTTGTTTCCACAGGGGCATACCTGGGAAGACATGTGGAACCATAATCCTGTCAGCTGAGGAGCTTGGAAACTGCAGAGTGAGTCTAGAAAGTTTGGACTTGTTTACTTTTTATATTGTTTACTCTTTTTCTGAATAAATGTTTTTTAGTGTTCAACTGATCTGATTTGTTCTTACCACCAAAGCAATGGTGCACCGGAGCTTTACTGGACATATTAACTGGTGCAAAACGCTCATTTAGCACTGCTCACATGTCTACTTCAGTGAAGTGGGAGGTTTTATATCCTTCTTGTCAGTGAGATGTATTGAATCATAAACGTCCTCGTTAAACAAGCAGGATATGCTGTGTTACCAAGCAAATGTGCTGTCATTTAGAAGTTGTGTACATGCTGAAAAAGCTATGAATTTGAATGTCTATTTAATGGGACCGCAGTCATTCTACTCACTAAATCAGACTTTTGCGCTCATGTGGGGCGCTTTAATTCATGAGTTGACATTAATAACCTGTGTCCACTAATGCTCATTGGCTTTCTCCCCACACTGCTAAATAAAGAGAGTAAATAACCACATTATAGTGCTGCCAGTTGAGCAGGAGAGAGCAGCTAGATGTACTGACCAGAACAACTGGCCTCTCTCCAAAGTTGTAGAGTAAGCCATCAAGGCTCCGTGTTCATGTTTTATGTCCTAAAACCTGCCGTGGCCTATACATCCAAGGCTTTGCTTATTCCTTGTGCACTTTAATCTAAACTGACAGTAGTTATCTGTGACCGGACCTTTTTGTTTTAAATTAACAGTCTGTTCTTAGACTGCAGCAGATCAGCCGTGCTGATAATGAACCTGCCATGATAACCATTGCTGATTCTGCCGTGCTGGACTGAAGTGTCAGTGCTCATCGTCATGATGGGCTGCTGTGAGTCATCAGGTGTGTTGCTTATGAGTTAATAGGAGTCAGCAACATCGGTGCAAAGCACCACTTCAAGAAGCGATTTAGTAATATAAATGCAAATGATCATTACTGGTACAAATGACTGTTTCCATGCTTCTGGTCAATTACAGACAGGAGGACATGTCACTTCAGACTTACAGTGTTTGCACAGAATTTTAACCCTAAATGGCAATGCCTCWGGCTGTGGAAAACATTGTACACATAAAACAAAGAACAAAAACTGTGAAGATTGCTGTCRGCAGCATCCCACGTCTGTAAATTCTAATGGTTTAGAAGCGCTACAATCCATCTGGATGGTGTTTATTTTACAATCCACCTGTGACCAATAGTCAGAGGCAGCTCAGGTGCTGCTTCGCCTCAGGGTAAACACTGTGTGTCTCGTTTGGGGAACGTGAGACCAGCAGAGGAGGAATCAACAGGGTAGGYTCTGCAGGATTGGCTCTCACCTTCTTGATGGATTTGCCAGGTATCCTTGAATAGAGCAGGAGCCTTTGGATGGATCAAAAGCTTCCTCTTGGCTGTCGTTATCTTTGGCACATATGGCTGCTGTGCAGGGGCTGGCTTATTTTCAGATTTTACTCCTGGTCTAACTGCTGCTGTAGCTGGTTTCAGGGTAACTACTTCACACATGGCAGCACACTGAGTACCGGGACATTATTTAATAATGCACAATTAAGTCAAACTAAGCCRTTTTTTAAAATTAAAGCCCCAAATCACAAATGTACCACAAAGGGGACTAAGAATTCTAAATATTTTTTGTCATTTGTTATACCTTTAGTTTTTGTCTAAATGAGAAATTATATTTTTATGAATCATTTATTCAACATTCTAATTTCTATTTATGTTTCAAATTACGTTGTGCATTCTTCTAAAACATGAAATTTATCTTTGTTGTAATTCTGTTTTATTTAATTCATAAAACAAGCACAGGCATGCATTGCCTCAGTCTTATCATCGACACAAACACCAGAATGAATGGAGTGATGCGTAAAACACACAAAGGAGATGAGTTAATGTCCATAGAATCCTTTGGCACATGATTCACTTGGTGATTCACAACAGTGTGCAATCCTGAAGATGCCATAGACTCTATGGCATAGAGGCTTATGTAACAAGAATCCAGGTATTGTCTGGCTTGCTTTGTAGCCCTTTGACAGACCCGACCCACTCTGTGGAAGTGACAGTGTGCATTGCTCTGCCACTTACCCCCATGCCGCGCTATCTCGATAAAGCAGAGAAAGGATGCAGACTGCACTCTGTATTCCCCTGCTGCTGCTAAACCTCAGTAGCTGAAATGAATGTTCTGCCTTTTCCTCCCTTAATGAGACAACACTGCATGGCACCAGAGTGGGTATATGTTATCTGTGCCTAATGAGGGTTTAAGGCATGATAGTGTAATTGTGGAGGCTGCGTCAGGGTTGTGCAGGGCGGTTGTAGAGGATGGTTCTAAAGGGCTTTGATAAATGACATAAGCAAATTCTTTGAACACGTTGCGTTATTTGTTCAAATCGACCAAGTGGGAACTTGGGAAATTAGGTCTTCTTGTGAAAAGCCACCGAGGGAGAGCTTGACTCATTTTTGGTTCAAAATGCTCAGAGGATTTCTCTAAAACAGTTAAATCTGTGCCCCGCTGGAAAAAGACAGGTTTCAATTAGTGCGCTCCCCACTTTTATTGTTAAAAACCACGAATAATRATTGAAAATGACACGAGAAAATGAAAGTAGATATGGAACATTTCAACACTGATTGTTTTAATGAGCTTTGCAATGTTTTTTTTTTTATTTCCACATTTCAGTTATGTTGAATAAACAATTACCAGCAATGTCGGAAAAGAACAAAATAGCGGATATTAACTTTCAGAAGGATATCTTCGCATTGTCATACGTCACAGGCATCCATTTTTCTCTCTGCAAATGCTTCAACAGAGGCAGGTTTGCACTCTGTCTGAGTCCAAAGCATATGGTGATGTGATGGGGGTTAGTGAGAGGTAGATCGCAGGCAGGGAGTGCCACACTGATGTGGGTCAAAGCAATCAATAGAGGCCGTGCTCGGCACATTGCTGATTCAGATCAAATAGTAGCACTTCAAAMTCTAAAAGCCCGGGTACTCGCAGGGTAAAAACAGCCCCTCTCTTTTTGCCTTCAGTTYAAATGTCTTCTCTCTGGCTCACACTCAAAGAACCAATGATTGGACACTCGATTTGCATAAGCAGCATGTTTCAAGCTGAACACATGTTATACAAAGCTCATGTGGCTCTGATGTGAAGACCGTCAGTGATGAAGACCGTTTTCTGGCATGTACGTTTAACTGTTCAGTGACTTTGCAGCCCCATCATTATGAAATGCAGTCTAACCACAGGAAGACCATTTGGATTCAAAAACATTAAAGAGTCTGGACACAGTCCTTGATACACCGGTGAACACTGAAATGGTGCCTAACCTGTTTTTTTCTAATACGTTGATAGCTGCAATCACCTTTCCACAGACAGCACCCAACCCACTCGCTACRAGGTTTTACAAGTCACTTGTGTCGGCTGCAGTGGGCCTCACATTGTTACTGTTATTATATTCAGCACATGAAAGGTACTGAATTTCTAACGCAAGTGCTGAAAAACAAAAAGTGGTAACGAATGCATTTGCAAATTTTGGAAACTAGTGCCCTGTGGTTGTTGTTGCGCTGCTCATACTGGGATTCTGTCAGCACTTTCCCATTATTTAGTGCTTCAGTGCTTTTATACCTTGGCAAGCAGCGTGTACAAACAAATAACAGGAAACACAACATAGGCAGGAGCATGGGCTTACTATGTCTTCTTCCTTTTCTTGCTTTTCTGTTCTTTAACTCTGGGTTTTCCTTTTGTAGGATTACGCCTCCATGCAGTTCTGTGCCAACAAACTGGATAAAAAAGACTTCTTTGGAAAGTCGGACCCCTTCATGGTGTTTTACAGAAGTAACGAGGACGGCACGTGAGTTTGTCTATTGATTCTGTTTCTCTGTGGGCAAATAAAGCCAGATTTGTGTGTGTGCTAAGATCTGAAATGAAGGTCACCAAGTGTGAAAGAATTAAACYGAGACACCTTGAACTCAGCTGCATAATGATTTAGTCATCCAGACATGGTCCCAAAGCAGAGCTGCTGTGGAAAGATTCCTTTCTTTTGGTTTAATTTTGAAGATTAATGTTTTTTTAATATATATACAAGATTTCAAATCCTTGTTGATCTTCTGCTCCAGGTTCACCATCTGTCACAAGACTGAGGTGGTGAAGAACACTTTGAACCCTGTGTGGGAGCCCTTTTCCATTCCTGTCAGAGCACTTTGCAAYGGGGACTATGACAGGTAAGGTTATCTGATCCTGTGTAATTAAGGCTGAATCTTATTTTCATTCCTACTTGTGGATTTTGAGTTTTCCCATGACCCTTAAAAGGTTAAAACATTCATTCTGTGAAAAGAGAAACCTGCTCAAAGAGCTAATTCATTGTAATTGGTTGCAGGTTCACATGTTTGCAATACAAAAAAACTTATGCAAAACCTATTAAAAAGAAAAAAATGACGATAATACCAAATATAAGGTGTCAGAAAAACACCAAAATGTACAATTTTGTCAATGGTTTGACAGTAAAATACTACAAACAGAAAAAAATACATTAATAAATTACTTTACAACAAAACTCACGAACCATTGTTTAACCTCCCTTTATCCTCTTGCATTGCATGTGGCTCCAGGTCCCAGGAGGTTAGAGTGTTTATCTGAAACTCTCCTGACTTTTGTATTTTTAGTGTTCACACCAGGGTCCCCGTTCTTTTTGTGATATTACAAAAAGAGCAGACAAAGTGTTAGGGGTAGTTTCAAGTGATAAGATATGAGTTGAACTGGCAAAGAAACTCATAATTTTAGGTTTTCTCAGTTTATTTTTGTTTTTTACTACAACAGTAGCAGTCTCTACGTTGATGTTTTCCAATGCATTATGTTCTTAAAAAATACACAACTGAGAAAATATCTGTGTATTAAAATATGTCATTGTTACAACAATCATTGTGTCTATTTTAATGACAAAATTCTCCATTGTATCAACAAACATAAAATATAATATTATGTGCCAAAGTCAGTTGTAAGCCGAATCACTAATTAAACAACATGTTCTCCAGCAAAGTAAAAAGAACCAACAACACCCTGGGTATGTTTTTGATGAAGGAATGACATTATAACATGACAAAATGCTAAAAAAATAGATTTAGTATTAGTTCCATTACAAGCTAAATACCACCCCCACCCCCAACACACACACACACACCACTACACAACTTAAATTAAAGGATCGAGCAGCAAATGATGACATAATTAAAAAAGACATTCACCTGTATCTTGACCCTCAGAAATCTATAATTTTCACAAAAAATTCATGGCACTCTCGGGTCTCTTGGGACAAGCAGACTGTTGGCTGCGGAGAGAGGATGTGGGGGCGGAGATAACAGTGTCTGCAGTGGCAGAGGAGCAGGGAGGGAAGGATGAGGAGGTGTCAAACATATTTCCTTACAGCYTGCTGGCTCTGAGACAAGTAAATTTTAAAGGAAAGTTTTTGAAAAAATTTGCAAGATTGCCCAGTGTGTTTGCATACATGCAAACTGGCRGGCCAGATGTGGCTCACGGTCCACCAGTTGAATAGCCATAATCTTATTACTTATTAACAAAGTGAGTTGTGAGCATTAAACCCCAAAATAATTGATTTTCTTCATTAATGTGTCATCTGCTGTCCTCATAAAACCTGTTAATTACCACAGGCCCGTCTCTGACCACATGCTGTCTTCCCCAGCTGCTCATTGATTTGTCTGCAAACGGCAAGAACCCTTTCAGAGCATTTCATCTTTCTGATTGGCAGCGGCATCCCCCTATCTTATCTGCTCCTTTTTTAGAACAAAGAGCCTCGGAAGACATCCGAAGAGCCGAAAGAGTTTTGGCAGGAAAATAGAAAATAAGAAGATAAACAAAGATTGTGAGGGGGTGGGGGGTGGGGGGGTGTACTCGTCGCTCGATAGATGTTGACAGTTGGCTGGAATAAGCAGATGAGGCTGACTGTGTTTGTCTGAGTGCACACGTTCCATGAAGCGTGTGGATGCAGGTATTCATGAGAGTGAAGGGAAACATGTAAAAACCGCTGCCCTCTCCTCCACAGCAGGTGTCAGAGACGGTTCCTGCCTTCGATCCTGCCTCTGCTCACCTGCCCGCAGAAGTTAATTGGGTCAGACAGATGGAGCAGAAGCATGAAAGACGCCTGATTCCCTTTGAGGATTTATAGGAATAAGAAAAAAAAATTCCCAGCAATTTATGGTCTCTCCACTTTTCTTGTGAAACATTGATAGTTTGTTCTGCTGCGCTTTTAATGCTTTATTTTTTTTCCAATTAGAGTCATGGCAAATTTAAATTCAGTTTAAAATGTTACTGCGCTTGGATTGATGGTTTTATTCCACCCATTTTAAACTATGATTAGTAATATACATTTTAACTTGGCACACACTGACAGAATGGCTGAAGCTGCAGCATTAAAGGGGCTCACATTCATCCCTTCATAATTAATTTTTGCACACATTTTTTAAATAATCTCTAGAAAAAATGATTATGAGGACAGTGACACGGATGATGATGATAAAGAGGGTTTTGAGGAGGAGGAGAAGGATAACCAGCCTATTGTCTCGCTGCAATCACGTCTTTCATCCTTTCTTGTGTGAATCTAATAAACTCTTGTATTCGTCAGGCTTCGTTAGTGATCAGAAAATAAAGTGTCTCTTATTTCTGCTCCAATTTAAAAATGAAACTGATTTAAAGATTGAGACTAAACATAAAGTGTGTTGCAGTATGAGACAGTAACTCATTCTTAACATGGCAATATATTTTAACATTTATATTTTATTGACAAATAAGAATAAACAATAAACATAAAGAGGTAAATTTATCTTGAACGTCACAACTTAAGATTGTAAGTGATATCGGTAGCATCTTTGTGTGGTTGGTTAGCTCTATTAGAGGCCCAAAGTACAGCCTTGTTTTATAAAGGGCAATTAATTTCTGTCATTACTAGATTTACAGAAAAATACTAATAACATTAGCATACAGGAGGAGGATACAAAGTCTTGTTTTAGGTGTCAACAAAACTTTTACATTTAGATCAATCTTCACAGGATTTTAGTATTTGTGAGATTATGTTTAGATGTCATTTTAACCCAAACATGTTTTATTTTGCCTAGCAGAAAAAAAATCCCCCTGCTCATTCTGAATATTTGGATTAGGTATATGTCCTTTTTCAAATTAAATGGGAACATACAGTAATTAGAGCAGAAAAGCACAATAGAAACATTGCCACTGCTCGAACTGAACATGTTTTTAAGGTTTGGTAAAGCATGCAGACAGACTGAGTTCAGGTCAGAATTAACAAGGCAGCCGTCCAACATTCCTGCCTCCTGCTCCACCTATTCAAACATGACTGACAGCAGCTGATGAGAGGGGGAGGTTGACAGACCGYTTTTAAAAATTTCATCCAGTTCAAATGAAAAAAAAAGGCACTTTCTTCACTCCTACTAACTTCTTTTAGGCTTAAATGTTTGTTTTTATTTGAATTTATTTCACAAGTTTTTAACTTAACCCAAATGGTTTGTTTTCCATGTTTGGTTCTTAAAAAATTGTTTTATTTATTTGGAATCTAAAGCAATTCCTCAGTTCCTATTTTTAACAATTTTTATAAAATTGCATTGACATGCTCTAAATAACTGCTTTTTAGATGAAACACACAAAAATCAAATACATTTTGCACACTGGTTTTGTTTAGTTTTTTGTTAAACTTTAAGTTGTTAATAATAAACATTAAATTGTGGACAGTTTTGCAACCATTAATCAGTTATTAGGAAAATGGGAGGACATAGYGTGAGATGTTCCTTTTCTTCCTCACCTGATATTGGTTATTTTTTTTTCAATTGAAAAGGGCAGCACCTTCCTATGGCTGCAGCCCCAGGCACCTGTCCCCCTGTTTGTGATTCCTTGTTTGTTTCTCTCTTGAATGGGTTGTTTCCTCTAAAATGTACAACGACCAATAAAATTCTGATGCTGATTCTGAAATGTGTACCACTAAACACCACAAGCATCCATCCAGTAGATTGTCTGATTTTTTTTTAGTAATTTAGGTTTTCTTAATATGAAATGAGCTGCTTTAGCTTGTTTTGCATTATTTAATTAAAAAAATATGTTGTCATTCTGTGTCTGAATGCACCCAAACTATTCTTTTTGTCTTGKTTTGATGTTTTCACCAGAACAATCAAGATAGAAGTGTACGACTGGGACAGAGACGGGAGGTAATGATGAATCTGAACTCATTAAAAAGTTATTAAACTTTGTCATGTCTTGTCCCTTTATCAGCTCAATTTTTAGTTATTAAGTTATTTCACAAGTCAGATTAAATAAATCCAAAGTAACGGAAATGCTTTTGTGTTGGTCTATGTTGCGCTGTAGTTTCCATATTTAAGTTTAGGCTGACTGTACCTGAATAATCTATGTGACACACTTTTCTGTTCCCTCTAACAGCCATGACTTCATTGGTGAATTCACCACAAGCTACAAAGAGCTCTGCAGGGGCCAGAGCCAGCTAAATGTGTACGAGGTGAGCGCGGGTRAAAGACTCCAACCCGTCACTTTGTTTAGTCTCAAAGCAGAAGGATTTTATGTTAATCACTGAATGTTGCTGCACATGTCTGTCTTTGCTATAAACAATTTAAAGGCAGAATTCAGGTCACAATGCAAACCTGCCCTATTTACATATCCAGCTCTGAAGAGCAGTTTTATGTGTTCACTCTCTTTGTCACAGCATGCGAAGCACACCGTGACTGCAAACGGCCGTGCGCTAACTATCACCAAACAAAGAGTGGGAGCATTTATTATTCAGCTCAGCACAAACACGTACCCGAGCTCAATCTCTAGGTGCCAGCTTGAGAAATCACCTTCAATTTAAGAACAAATCGGTGCACATTTGGCTTAGCGAGGTCTTGTTTAATGACGGTAAAGTCATCAGGTTTTGCTCTTTGGGAGCCAAATTGTGTGTGTGAGATTAACTGCAAGCATCCTCTTCCTGTCCTCACCTCAGCGGCCATTAAGAGTCTGAGAGGTTAAGTGTTGCAGCCAACCAGTGGAGGAATTGTGTCTGTGGAGAGAATACGAATGAAAATGCATCAGCTATATGGCAGCTATTTGGGTAGTTTTCTTTTTATAACACTTCCTGGAAGACCAGCTTTGGTATGACTGCTCTATMCTCATTAAAATATCTGCTGTATTATATTAACCTTTGAATAAATTGTGGGGGTTGGACAGAGAAAAGAATGGAAAAACTAAATGGATAGGTGAAGAAATGGYTAGGTAAGACAATGTGCAGGCTGATATTAATGCTGGAGATACTGCCTCAAAATTATCATAATATTATTAAATATTTTAAAAAATGTTGATAGCAGTATCTACGCTGATATATTATATTGGAAAAGAAGAACATTTTATCCGTGACTCATTTGCAGGTAGCAACTTTTATCAATTCAAACAAATGACGGGTATTTTTWWTTTTTTTATTTTCCATGAACCACTGCATGACGACAGTGTGAATCTCCTACAAAGGCTTTTCRGCAGCATCCTTATCTCTAATACAAGCTTTAAAGTGTTACGAGTTCTGCTTTTTTCCAGAAATGTTCAGCAGATCTTAACTGGCCAACAATAAATGATTTAATATTTACTGAAGTAATTTAAACTTGCACATCTTCAGGGTTTGATCTCTTTATCAGCCTTTATTGTCTTGTTGTACTTTACATGATTTTTTCTTCAAATACAAGGATTTCCCTGCACATTTATAATAAGATATTGGGTTTTGTTGAGCGTCTGCCCACTTGTAGCCAAACCGCCTTCATATTACCAGAGGTAGACAGTAACATGTAAGTTTGGATAATTTGTACTTAAATAGCACTTTTTTGGAAAAGTTCCACTACAATTATCTAAAGGCTTTAGTTAGTTACTTTGTTTGGATGTGTTTGTGAGGTTTGCATTTATTCTGCTCTGCCAACATTCTGTAAAATTACACACTACACCCCTATACAGTAGGTGGTG
>NW_013952405.1:6448637-6451480 GCF_001266775.1 Austrofundulus limnaeus
TATTATTGGTCTATACACTAGGCATAGGTATAGAAGACATGTTTCAGCACTGTTGTGGTTCTTTGTTTAGATACTGATTAGTCCTGATTTTACACTCCAAAAAGCATCTGCATTTAATTTACCTAAAATATTTTGTACATGTACATATTTGAGTAAATTTGCTTCACATTCACCTATAAAATACATGTAAAAAATTACCAGTACGTTTACTCAATTCAGTTGAGTAGAACCCGTTGACATAATTTTTAAAGTAAATTCAACACAAATGTTTTTTTTTTTTTGGTTGTAATAGGGACTCATCTCATTTAAGACCCAAATTAGAGAGTTTTAGATGTGAAATGCTCAGAGATCCTCAGTCATTAATACCAGGTTCTAGCAAAAGCCTAGAAGTGGTGCGACTGGTGGTCTGGAGGGACCGTATAGGTGCAGAATGGCAGCCACACTTCCACCATCGTGTGTCTGAGGAGTGAATGAATAATGCAGGAAATTTTAAAGCTTCGTTGAGCATCTAGAAAAGTGCTATACAAGACTAATGCATCATTATTACATATTTGGTGTTACTGATCTGCCYAAAATAGAGAAATTATCCCAATTGTTCTCAACTACACTTAGATGAAATGCTAAAACTTAACATTTTTATCATGTAATTTTGAAAGCACATGCTCCAGTACTTTACCTTAAATAATAATTAGACAGAGCTACTTGGACTAATATCTGACCAGTAGGATCAATACATTGACTCAAGTAAGGAAAATGGGTACTTGGTCCACCGCTGCATACAGTATTAGACAACATCAGAAACAACTGAGTTATGTTTGTATATAAGTTGAGCATAGGCGCTGGCTGAAACACAGCTTGAAATGGTGGCAAACTGCATTTTCATCCAGTCTGYTGCCGTTGTGTGTCACATGTAAATTAATGATGTGGACCCAGTTTGTGTGTGCTGTTGTGATCACTCCAGAGCGTAGATGCATTGTGCTGTCATATCATTCATTTCATAATGTAGCTCTAGTCTAAGTTACGCAGCTGACAGAGGGAAGCACAACTACGACATTTCCCCAAATTCTTCTGCAGTTTAATTAGCAAAGGAAACACAGCAGAGTCTTAGTAACCTCTCCACCAGGTCAGTGCTTTTGATTGTCCAGATGTGGACAAAAAAAACACATAAAGCTTCAACATAACCGGCTGCAGCGTTCAGCCTTCCTCATACTCAGCCTGACGTGCACAAAGCTTCTAAACATTAGCTCTAGGAGTTAAGTTGACAGCAGGGTTACGATAATAGAGGCTGCTGTAATTGCATATGATGTTATTGTGACTTTGCATGAACTCAGACAGGGACTGAGTGACAGCTGTAGTGCTCTGAGGCATCGTTTTTTGTTGGAAATAATGGACGAGCAACTTTAGAAACGGCACAGGAGGAAGAGAGGAGGGGGTGGGGGTGGGTTTTTCATACTTCATTATGCCGTGCAGTTTCCTCCGGGGCCGACGCTTTATGTTTGTGCACAGACACACGAAGCTTGAGCAACAAAAATGTTTGACCTTGCTCACTGTTGTATACATGGTTTATGCTTCGAGCTTTAAGTGTATGCTTCATCAAAAGCAGAAAATGCTGTGTCACTGTGCTTATCACCTGTTCTTCCCATGTCACACGTTACTGTACGCCTCTGGATTTAAACACAATTTAATTTATGCTTTGTGTTTATTATGGGTGGGGGTGGTGGTGGTGGGGGGGGGGGGGTGAAATATTGGCCAAGTAGTCTATCATCCCCATGATGGTGCATATGTAAGATACAGAGTAGGTGGTTTAAAAAAATCCTGAATAATCTGCGTCTTGCTGCGAGGCATGATCAATGGTATCTCATTCTCACCTACTGCGTCTATTGGATTCATTCCCTTTGCTCCATTACCCTTCCAAACATGGAATAGAAGGACAAAGCTGCTTTTATTACTCGCCCAAGGGTTGAATAGACAAAATTGTGGTGCAGGTTTATGTCATTATCCGCTGTGTCTTTTCTGCCTTTAAACTAGGTGGTGAATCCCAAGAAGAAGCTAAAGAAAAAGAGATACATTAACTCTGGCACGGTGAGTCTGAGATCTGAGATAACAGCAAACCTCCTGGTTCCCTCCCAATCCTGCCTCCTTTAGTTTTTATATTCATCTGGAAGTTTCTTTAGCTTGCTCGATGTGTTTCAACGCTTTTGTTCCAGTTGCAGATGGTGAATTTAAATTGGTAAAAGTCTCTAAAAATGCATTAACTTCCACTTGTCTTTGTCCGTTTAATGAAGTAGTGATTGGATGTTTAGAAATGAGACACATTTTTTCTCTTACCTCTCTTGCTAATGCCATGGCTGTGTAATTAAAATCTGTGATTAGTTATCCATCATGTTGCTCATCTGTCGGCCCCGCTGCRGTGCTGCTGTTCAGTGATTGTAATACTAATATGCAGAGCCAACATTCTGTCTWGATAAGTAATTTTGTGGCTGGTTAGCATAGAGGTCAGTGTTAATGTGTCGATTAGTACATTTTATTGTATTTAATTATCAAGCATGAAGTAATTTGTTTGGACCGTTATTTTATTTTTTGGTTCCCCAGGTGTCCTTATTGTCATTCAACGTGGAGTCAGAGCACACGTTCCTCGATTACATCAAAGGAGGGTGAGTGCATTCATTCTCACTCTGCTAACATTGATTTTCCTAAAGTYTGCCTTTCATCAAAACACTAGTTTAGATTTTTGCTGTTTAAGTTAAAAAGAAAAATGTTTTTTAAATTTTTATGAAAGTAAATGAGTTCACTTTAGTCCTGATGCATCTCAGTAATCCAGGTAAAAAATCAAAAAGAAAAAA
>NW_013952405.1:6451490-6463190 GCF_001266775.1 Austrofundulus limnaeus
CTCTTGGAGGAGAGACGAAACGTTTCATTAGAGAAGAACCCGTCCAGAAGACCTATACAATTTTTTCTTTTTGAGTTCACTTTAGGAAAAAAATATTTATACTGTTTGTGTTCTACAACATGTCTTGGTGCTGTGTGTGTTTTATAGCTCATTTAGCATTCACGTGTCAGAGACAAGAACACACAAACATAATAATATGACTGGAGAAGGTGCKAAAATGTCTAATAAAAGAAACAGCAAGTCTTCCTTTTAATGACACAGAGACAGAGGTGTATGAAGTACTTGGAAAAAACAAGTAAAAGTAAAACTATGTTAACAGAAAATGACTGGTAGAAAATCACTGGTAAGAAAAGTGCTTAAGTTTAAGTTATAAAACTGCTCACAATAGGAAAAGTAAAAGTAAAACTTGTAGACTCACTTTAAGAAATTAAGTGTTGAATTTACTGAACCAAAATATGTCAACTGGTTCCTCTAAACTGAATTGAGTAAATGTAAAGCAGGCATTTTTCATTAAAATTAAAATGTGTAAATTGCTCAATTTGATTTAGTGGAACCAGTTGACATAACTTAGTAAATTCAACATTTCATTTTCAGAGTGCAGAAACAACTCTTTTCATGATGAGTTGTGGTCATATTTAAATTTGTAATGTGTAACTAGGTGTTAAATTAAAAAAATAAAAAGTATCATTTTTATGTTTTGAATGTAATGAAATAAAAGTAAAAGTTGTGATTTAAAAATACTTGGCAAAATTACAGCGCCTCCAAAATTACTTAAGTACTGTAAGTAAATGTGCTTCATTACACCTCTGCAGAGAAATAGACATAGATGAGCTCATGATGATTATTTGTGCACCTTTGATCTACTTTTAATCCTAATTGAAGGAAATTTGCTGCATCTTTTTTTCATTATATGACTTATTCAAGGTCTGTGTCATCTGACTGTAATTAGTCACAGTGATCTTAGAGCTCACATGTTCCACTTAGCCACAGGCTTATAGTTAGAGCTATTAGTGGGATTGTTATTGCACAATATTTTCAGCTCTCATTTTACAAATCTTATAATCATGTTTCATGTTTGGTATAAAGTGTGCATCATCTAGGGCTGCACAATATATCACAAAATTACTGCACAGTTTCAACATCGCTGCTTGAACTGCAATAAATTAAAGACCATTCAAGTATTGATGTTCTGCATAAAAATAATGGTTTTAAACGAACCAACAGATTCTCACCTTGATGCTCACGCCTGGTTTAGATGATAGTGATGACAGAATTTAAAGTAAGACGTGAAGAAAATTAGGGTTTTTACCTGAAATGATTTATCACAGTAATAAAAAAATAATATCTCACATCCTACGTTTTTCTGTTTAGAGTGCCATCCTTTCCATATGATGCAAAATACGAACAGCAGCTCATTAAAACATTTCTGCTTGCCTGACAAATGAAACAGAAGCACTGCCTGCTGCTGTTTTGTTGCAGAAACTGTTGTGAGGAAGGAAAAAGGAAACAGTGGCTTGCTTTTCAGAAAGTTTCAAACACAAACCTGCAATTTTCTTTGCATTGGTGTTTACAAAAGAATTAAACAGCAGTTTTGTCAATTATCATAAATACAGTAAACCAGTGTCTTAAAGCTGATAGTGCTTGTAGTTGGACTTCAGATAAATCCTCTGTTGTATCRTTTTATTTTCTTTGTTCATCTTGATCCAAGTGTAGACATTATCTATCCATCCATTTTCTGTACACGTTTCTTCCTTTTCAGGGTCGCGTGGGTCACTGATGCCCATATCCAGCAGTCACAGTGCGAGGGGTGGGGTACACCCTGGACAGGTCGCAAGTCCATCACAGGGCCACACATAGAGACAAACGAGACAAATAACCATTCACTCTCTCACTCACACCCTAGGGACAATTTAGAGTTACCAGTTAACCTAGCAGTCATGTTTTTGGTCTGTGGGAGGAAGCCGGAGTACCCGGAGAGAACCCACACATGCACGGAGAGAACATGCAAACTCTACCCAGAAAGGTCCCTGGACCGGGATTTGAACCGGTGACCTTCTTGCTGAGAGGCATCAGCTCTACCAATTGAGCCATCAAGCCGCCCTTACATTATTAAAAATATATGGTTTGGTTCATGGTAGTTTGGTGGTTCGGGGTATCCCASTTGGTGAGATGTTAGCTACTTTTGGTTTGGGTCATTTTGTGTTAATAGCTAGATATAAAGAAACAAACAAATAAATCCTGCAGTGGCATATTGTTGCACTCCTGATGGCATACGCTGTGGCTTCACCACATAAAACTGTAACACAATTGCATCTGATGGTAGGGAATCAKTTTTTCATTCAAACCTGCAACACAAAAAGCACTGATGAAAATTTTAGACGTGACACTGCTGAAATGACTGCTTTAGAAAAGGAGAAACATTTAGATTGAATGCTGTCACTTTATTAAAGTGACTGCATTAAATGACTCTATAGCTCCCAGACTTCACATCTGCTGCCCACGGTGCCGAAAGAACTTGTCCACCTTTTGTTCAATGTGAGTAAACTGTGACTCTAAAGAGGACGAATGTGTCTGCAGCCAAAACTACAGAGTGAGTGAATGAGTATGATAAAATATGAGGAAGAGCTGAGAGCTTAATTAAGCGACCTGTCGCATGCAGAAATGTTTCTCGGTGGATCAGAAGCTGTCCTGGTTTCAGTTTCCTGCAGCTTTACCATGATTGGCTGAGTGTCCCAGATCTGTCCTGCTGGTCTCTCTCCACCCAACACAAATCATCTCACACACGGCACTACACCCGCACCTAATACAACTCACCAACAACCTCACTCAAGATAACATCCTTACCGCTGTCTATTTATTTTATTAGGTTTCAGTTTCTATTTTAAACGTGACGGTTAAACAGAGTAAGGTTTGAAAACAGCTTGAAAAAGTAATTAGTTTCTAATCTAGTTCAAGACTTCTTGGTTTAAAAAAATAATCTTTAGATTTTGCTATATTTAAACACAAAAAAGACATTCAATTCTCAATTTTTAGTTTTACCCACTGTGGAGAGAAAAACTTTATGTAGAGAGGTACTGTATCTTTTTGTTACATAGTTAGAAGCTCATCATTTTCTTTGTGTGGCTACAGCAGCAAAGCTGGTAAAGAGACAAAAAATTACTTTAAAAACACATTCCTATTTTTAAAAACACTGAAAGAAAATCTTATCATCTGTGTATTCTGTTTCTGGTGTTTTCAATGAGAAACTCTTTGATTAATCAAGATCCTCGTGCATTAAAATTCCTAATAGAAGCAAGACAGATAACGAGTAATATGGCAATTATGTTGGATCCAGAAAAGGGTCAGTATTTTTAAATAATCTCTGCTACTCTGTGTAATATAAATCATGGCTGAGAAATCTTTTGTTTCTAATCTATCTTTCTGTTTCTGTGCTAAATGGTCTATTAGAGAGACAGAGAGCAGAGCATTAATAAACACAGAGATATGGTTGTYTTAAAAGTGAGCTGTTTAATTAATAAATTAATTAAAGATAATTTGCTTTAAAGGTGATTTATGTAGAAGAAAAAAGCATCATTTGTTAGGTTAATAAATGTCCTGCACCAAAAGCACAAATTATCTTCTTTACATTAGATCACAAATTTTATGGAAAAGAAAATTATTGATACATTCACTAAATTCTTATTTTAATTAGTTTTATGGTTTCTGTGAAAAAGACGAAAAGAAAACTGGCTGAGTGCACAATTAGACACTTTTGTGCAGTAATTAACTGAGGCAGTCATTTATTTTTTGAGATACTGTTTTCTTTCAGTTTGTCTTGTTTAATTAAAATTATACAACTGACACAAAAACCTCAAGTTTTAAAGAAATGTCTGAGTCTGGTTGTATTTAAAAAATGATTAAAAAGATTACAAAAGACTCAAACATGTATTTATTGTAAAGTAGGAGGAAACAAATAATAATGACTGAGCAGGGGTTCCAAAACATTTCCATGTCATAGCCCCCAAACAGCCTCTGGCCCCTTATAAACAGTACATCATATGTAAAGAAACATCAACTTTTAAAATGTTTTTTTTCCTCACTTTTATTTACTACTCATTTGTGTAGCATAATAATTTAAACGTTTTAAACAGTTATATTCCCAACTTTTCAACCAACTGTTGACAAAAAKAACAGAACAAAAGAAATCTCTCATAAACAACATTTATATTATAATAAATTATATTTTAAAATATTATTTTAACAACAGATTTGATTTTATGACATTTATTGAATATAATTTCTTTATATTTATTTTTTTCCTCCAGCTTTCCGAGGCCCCCTTAGCGTCCCCTGGTGGCCTCCCAGTGGGCCATGGCCCCCCCTTTGAAAAACACTATCTTAGAGGAATACTGTATGTTCTCATACTTGTCTTTTATAAATAATGGAAAAAATACAGTTAAAATAAGTAAAATTGTGATTTTGTAATGATGGACCACAAAATCCAGATCGAAGGATTRTTTATTTGAACTCTTGTGTTGGACAGGACGTAGGTGTTTGTCTGTTTGTCTGATTCTGGCTGGTTTGAAACACTAACATTCACTTTAAATGACTAAACCTTTTCAAACAGACGTATATGCTGGTGTTACGCTACAAAGATTTTCTGTCTGTTTGAGAAGTCCTCCTATATACAGCCTCGCTACCAGAAATAACAGTAGACCTACACCTCTCACTGCGCCTCAAGGCAGAAAGCAGTGAAGTCAAGTAAAGAACAAAGAAGTCAAAGACAKCTATAGGAGACAGGTATTTTCAGGCCATTGAATGGAAAGAAAAGAAAATAATGTTATGAGTGGTTTGTACAATGAACTAATAAAGAAATTAAGAAGAAATTTTGCCTATGAAGCTATAAACTGATTGTGCTGCTGCCAGATCCACAGTATTTAACTCAGGAGACTTTTCAGAAAAGTAATAGTGATTTGTTGACTTACTGGTCCACCTTAAATAGGGTTTGGAATCGTTTGAAATTGAATGATTCCGGTTCCTGATTTTGATTCCGGTTCCTGATTCTTTTTAGAGGCAAGTTACAAAAGTTTACATGGTCCAGGTAGCTAACCAAATCTTACAATCTTATTTCCAGCCAAAAAGTATATTTTTTAATCTTGTTTTGAGACTGATATTCAAACAGCAGACTATGTTAGATTATTAATCTTATGTCAAGAAGTATTACCAAGTGCAAATCCACTGTCAGATTATTTCACTTCATTTGAGTCATAATCATCTGAAACTAAGTGAAAACATTTTGCCAGTGCAGTAAGACAAATCAGAGTAACTGTGCAAAATAAATTCTTAACATTTATATTCACGTTCGTAGGTTTGATATTYATAGGTCTTGTGAGGAATTCTTAGTGAAAACCATAAAAAGTAAAAATTTCATATAATTAAAATTCTTAGAGATTGAGAGTATTTCATCCAGAAAGAACTCTGGTTAGATGGACAGTTTTTGCAGTGTACACTTTTACAAGAGAGCTTTATTTTGAAAATCTTTATGAAAACACATTGACACATCCCCAGTGTCTGATGCTGCAGGTTATGATTTGAAGTTCTAGTATAACTTGTTAGCTGCCTCAGTGTTGGTATTAGACAAATTTTATTGTTTTACTTACTCATCAGCGAAGGCTTGCGTATCATGTCAAAGACAATAACCTGAGTGATGTTTATCGTGTTTTTCACGCAGTCCTTCTTTGCATGACTTATTTTTTGTTAAAGCTAAACCACAGCTTAGATCACAGCTGTATACTGCCCAATTGTGCACACACAATACCTGTAGATTCTTCTTTGGTGGTGTTCCGGAGGCTCACCTGCAGGTTTCGTTTGGCAGCTTCTTCTTCTGGTTGGTGAACTTGGTACTGAAAGTAGAAATCAAAATTTTAAAATTCATCTGATTGCGGGAGAATCGATGTGTTAGAGCCGGTTCCAGTTGACACTCAAGACTCGATGCCCAACCTTCACCTTGAAGACACAGCAAAGTGTCTAACTGTTGCTCTTTCATCAGTTGGACTCAGTAATTGTATCTGGCTTTGAACTAATACTGTCTCAAAGGATTACACAACACTTACATAATTAAAATTACTCTGATCAAAGGATAAGAACCCCAAACAGGTAAATTATTTTGATATTACAGACAGAGGGTCCTGACTTTGAGCCAGAAGATGAAATATATTAGGTTTTGTATTATCTGAGGAAACAAGCTGATAAATATGAAGTTTATAGAAAATATAAGAATTGCTTCATAAATATTTGGCACATAATATAAATGATCTCAACCATGATGAATGTCCTAATATATTTTTTATCTTTGTCATGATGAAAAGTCTTCCTACCACAACAAATGTTTTTAAGCACATTCCTAAATCTGATTCAAATTTGATTTAGCTTTTGTTTAAATTGTATGCATACAAATGTGCACATAAAAACAAACAACAAAACAACTGATGTTTATTATTCATGGTGGTGGCACAAAAAACATTTCATGCACTGCTTAGTTTGTCTTGTGACTTGCTAAGTTTTGATATGAGATCTGTGCTTACTGGGTGAAAGAAATCTTATTTTCACCTCCTGCAAATAAATAAAAAGCAACAACAAAAACAACAAAAAGAGCTCAGGTGCCTGACAACACTGTTATTCAGGCAGATGATGAGAAATCTGAAAAGGAGGCCAAGCAGCAGGCTGCATAAAGCAGATTTAAGACCCATGTTGATATTTTAGATCTCTGCTATTGATTTCTCTCCTTTCATATGATTTTGCTTTACTGCTCTGTCTCTGGCAGGTGAGAACTAACACAATTCATTTCAGTTGCTTTTCTTAAGAGGATGAGGAAAAGGCAATTTTCTCTTTTAGACCCACCATTGGACTATGACCAGTTTCACTGAAATGGAAGTCTTTTTATTAACCTTCAATTGGTGCAGAGATATAGTCAAATAGAGATAATTAAAGTCCAAAAGCCATATAGTGCTCTGATTCAGAAAGGCTAATGAAAGATTTACTGTCATTTGAAATTAAATTTGGAGCTGATTCAGCCGTGTAATGGCACCATTGTGTCGAGATTATATTAAGGTTCAATTGCTTCATTTCAAACTAGTAGAAATGGAGAAAGTGACAATATTTGTTTTGTTATATTTTATTTCATATAGACTAGATTTGCAGGTTGTCTGCATCATAATAAAAAATGTGGTGCTGCTTCTAAACCCTGACATTCTTGTCCTTTTCCCATGAGGTATTATTGTAATGCGCGCATCATGATTTACTCTTTATCCTGAAAACAGGAGCATATATATGTGCTGGCCGGCTCAGTTCTATGGAACCTGCTGTTTTGTTCCGACACGGTGCCACAGCTGTTTAGTTCTTGTTCAGATTACCTGAAAGGGGAGGCAGAACACATCACTTTGGATCAGCGCTCGAGGCCCGCTGCGTTAAGTTTGGTCTGAGAAGCCAGAAACTAAAACGGGCCATAAAAACAGAAAGAGTCACGACTGTTTGGAGTCTCATCTGTTCCAACAAGTCTATGTTCAGATGGATTTTGAGTGGCTAAAAGGGTTGACAGTCTCATTTTAGTTTTCTGTTATAACTGTAGATTAGATAAAATTAGAATTAGTGTCTAAAAAGGAAAACAAACAAAAATGACAATGTCAAAAACTATCTCTGTACACAGCAGGAAAATACTGAAACTCAAACATGAATGGAGAAATTACAGAACCACGATTACACTTCTCATGTAAAAACAATGTTTGTTTACCTTTTATTTATTGTATGCTTTCAACTCTGTACTAATTTGTGCTGCAGAAAGTTTAAAAGTAAGCTGATTTATTTGGCAGTTGTTAAACATCAGATGCCCTTCCTGTCACAATCTGGGTTCAAACTCGCAACCTCAGAATTAAACCGTGAGACTGACCACCGAGCTACCACATCCTCCTGTCAGTATCTGTGTTCAGTGAGGATTAGATGATACGATCACTTTCAAAAACACATGTTTTTTTTTAACTAGAGAAAGTCAACATTTCAACATTGGTTCCTGTTTTTTTTTATCTGTTAAACTAATTTAATATGACATAAAAGTGGTCAGAGATGTAATTTGAACTCCAAACGAAATGGAGATCAGATTATTAGAGACCATTCACAGGCTAATGTCAGACGCATGAACTCCTGGCCAATTAGAAGAAATAATGGTGGCACATTATTTTGTCCTTTGAGCAAATCACTACTGAAAGAAGTATCTAAAAAATCAAATAAAGCAAAAATAAAAATAACCTCCTGTGAAGAACTATAGATTTGAGGATTACCATGATTGAAACGGCTTCTTCAGATGAGTCCCTAGTCGTTTTCCTAATGAACCTACAAAACAAACTCTGCTGCAGTATCAGTGTCAACATGATTCTGTACTGATTTCTTTGTTTCAAAGTAATATTACTCGCTTATAAAAAAAATCCCTGCCATGCATCAGAAGGTAAAGAATTCAATTCAGTTTTAGCGCCAAGTCACAACATAAGTTGTCTCAGGGCACTGTACATGAAAAAAAAGAACAATCTAAAGAAGAAGCCAGCAGATTGTGTTGAACTTCATCACTTCATCACAGTCTTACATCCTGAGCAAACGGTGGAGAGGAAAAACTCCCTGCTWATCAGGAAGAAACCTCCAGCAGAACCAGGCTCAGGACAGGCGGCCATCTGCCTTGACCGGCTGGTTGGAGGACAGGAAAGAGACACAGACAAACACAGAAGAACTGGTCCGGGTGCACCTTCTTCTGGAAAAGAGACAAGAAGCAAAAAACATGTTGATAGAAATAATTACAATAAACAACAGAGACTAAAGACAACAGCAGAGCGAGGAAATGTGCTCAGTTTGTGCTCCAGCAGTCTAAGTCTATAGCAGCAGAAATGAAGAATAATTCAGGAAACCAAATTTAACTATATGATTTATCAAAAAGGAAATCTTCAGTCTAATCTTAAAAGTAGACAGAKTGTCAGCCTCACAGACAGAAACTGGAAGTTGATTCCATAAGAGAGGAGCTTGATAACTGAAAGCTCTGCCTCCCATTCTACTTTTAGGTCGTATTCAGACCTGATAATTTGCTCCGCTTTAAACGAACCAGAGTTCATTTCCAGCGTTGGTCCGGATCTTTTGTGCAGGTGTGAATACACTCATGCGAACTCTGGTGCGGATCAAACAACCGGACCGAGACCTTCTTTTTGAGGTGGTCTCGGTCCGCTTCCAAACGAACTCTGGTGCGGTTCGGTTCAGTTTGCTTCTGGTGTGAATACAGACTGGACTCTAACCGAACCAACTGCATTAAATATGCATTTTTTTGGACTTCACAGGCCACCGTTACTGAGCTAAATAAACTGAAAACATACCTGTTTCGTCGTCTCCTGTTAGCAGCTCTGCTGCCAGCATGAAAGAACACACAGAGCACCTCGTCTCCTTTGGGTCGCGGGACACATTTACTGACGCCGCTCCAAAATTAGAAAATCATCACGGAACCACCATTAAATTAGCTGCTTCTGACATTTTAAATGCTATTGCAGTTGTACTATCAGCAAAAATGTGCGCATCAGAACCGCAGCATGCAGGACTTCCTTGTTTTCTTCTGGATCTGTGGCTCAGTCCTGCCTCCGTCCTTTTTTGTCCAATGGGAGCAATGATCGTCAGCCTCATGGCTTTGTTTACAAGTTATAGTTTGTTTGCAAAAAAGCACAATGTGAATGCAAACCGCACCAAATGAAAAAAAAAAGTCAATTTTTGGTCAGGACCAAACAATTGGACCAAAGGACTTTCCTGGTCTGAATACACCCTTAGAAACTCGAGGAACCACAAGTAAACCTGCAGTCTGAGAGCAAAGTGCTCTGTTAGGAAAATATGGAACAATAAGATGTTTAATATATGATGGAGCTTGGTTGTTAAGATCTTTGTATGTTAGGAGTAATATTTTAAATTCTAGTCTAAATTTGACAGGGAGCCAGTGGAGAGAAGCTAAAACTGGAGAAATATGATCTCTCCTTCCAACTCTCATTAAAACTCTAGCAGCAGCATTTTGGATTAACTGAAGACTTCTTAAAGAGTTTTTTGGATGTCCAGATAATAAAGAATAACAGTAATCCAGTCTAGACGTGATAAATGCATGAATCAGTTTTTCTGCATCATTTTTGGACAAAATGTTTCTAATTTTAGTGATATTACGCAGGTGGGAGAAGGCGGTCCTGGTAACATTTTTAATATGGGGGTTAAAAGACATATCCTGATCAACATTAGAACTGGAGGCCAGATTAATGCCATCCAGAGAAGGTGAAGGGCTACAAAGTTGATCCCTATGATGCTCCGGTCCAAAAACCATAACCTCTGTCTTATCTGGTTTAGAAGCAGAAAGTTGAGTCATCCATGTTTTTATGTTGTTAAGACATGCTTGTAGTTTAAGTAACTGGTTGGATTCATCAGGTTTCGTGGATAAATATAACTGAGTATCATCAATATAACAATGGAAATTTATCTCATGCTGTTTAACAACTTAACCTAATGGAAGCATATACAAAGCAAAGAGGATTTGTCCAAGCACTGAACCCTGAGGAACTCCATGACAACTCTGGTGTAAGCAGAAATGTATTATTAACATTAACAAACTGTAATCTATCAGTTAAATAAGACTCAAACCATCTTAGAGCTGTAATCTCAATATCAAGTTCAAGTCTACGTAATAAAATATTGTGATCAATTGTATCAAATGCAGCACTGAGATCTAACAGGACAAGAATGGACACAAGTCCACTGTCTGACAGGACAAGAATGGACACAAGTCCACTGTCTGAGGCCATGAGAATATCATTAGTAACTTTAACCAGTGCTGTTTCTGTGCTATGATGAGCTCTAAACCCTGACTGAAACTCCTCATATAGATTATTTCAGCTGAGTGCAGACGTACAGAAATGTGCAAACATTTCAGGTGCATTAAAATTTTTATTCATTGAAAACGACCATAAAATTTGGTCTGTTTTAAACATTTAGCCAGAGAAAAAAATCATTGAGGATTCTGAGATTTCATAAAGAAAAAGAAAACTACGACAAAGCAATAAAGTGGTTGATTTTTATGCTCTGAAGAACCTTTCAACAATGGATTTTAAACCTGTACGAGATGTTTAAATGTGTTTTTCTGAAATGATTTTCATTTCACTTTAACTTGTTAAAATATTTTCTCTGCACAACACCCAACTGGTTGTTAAAARCACAGAGACAGAAAGCTTTAACAAGCAGTAACAACTTCTGATTTATAGGAATATATGTAGTCACTTTCATGTTGGTCACAGAGTCACCTGGCCGCAGGATCTTTAGCTCCAACTTRTAATTTACAGTACCTGATTGATTTCTTATATGGTGTTTAAGTTTAGCTGACTCCCTGCTCTATTGTGGAAAATGTTGCTTTATTTCCTGATAGTATTCCCAAGCAGAAAAATAAAATGCATTAATATGAATACTGAACACATTGGGCCTCATGCAAGAACCGTTCGTTCACACAGATTTGTTCTTAAGTTGTACTGTACGAGTGATTTAGGAGAATTTGTGGCATTCACCAATGTTTTCRTATTCTAAGATTTTTTTCAGRBAYRAACAAAATTCACGAGTGGTCCAGACCTGTCGTATATTTTACGAGCAGTCAGTCTGCTGTTATCCAGACGGGTTTTC
>NW_013952405.1:6464733-6474508 GCF_001266775.1 Austrofundulus limnaeus
GTACGAACCCTTTGTACGAACAAAAGTAAGAGAAATTTAGGACAAGAATACGAACATGTTCTTGCATGAGGCCCAATGAGTCTTCAGCTCTACAGAACAAACTGTAATCTCAGAGAAATATGACAAGGATCTAGGACATAATTTAAATGGGTCTAGCGTTATTTCTTTACTTTATCCTCCAGTCACTTTGATAAAATGCTGTAATAATTGTAAATAATGCAGTGATAAGGCATCTAACAGGACAAGTTTAGGCACAGAAACATCTGAGGCATGAGGAAATCATTCATTCTGTGCTATTCCTCCCAACACTTAAAAAATAAAAAAATAAAATTCCTCATCTCAGAACATTTTAAGCACTTTAAAAATAAAGGGGTCATCAGACAAAAAGGTCAATACTGAATTAAGAATGGGATTTTTTGATGAAAACTTTATTTATAGCTGCTTTAAAAACCCATGATGCATAACTTCTTATTAATAAAGTTAGATTGGTCACATGTAATATGGAGTGTCTAAAATGAGAAAACATCTTAAGCAAGTTTTTTAATCTGCTTTACTRAAGCTTTAACAGAACAGGAGAATTTAGTAATTAATCTCCGAGGTTCCATTTAAAATGATCATCTGTGTCCTCTGGGTCTTTCGATGTTCTCATCAACGTGCTAACACCATCTCTCCTCCATGCTTTTTTTTGCCAAACATTTAAAACAAGCAACAGAAATCAGCAGAGACTTTTAAATTGAGGCAGCATGCAAACGTAACAATTCCCCTTTGTCGACTGAGCGTTTCAGCTCAATGCTGATTAATGAGCTGAGGTCAGTCTCTGCAGCAGGAAGCCGCCATTATCTCAGACGCTGCGCTGGTGTGAATATCTGAATGGAGTTGGAATCAGGAAGAGGCAATCAGTGTTAATCACAACGAAAGGGCACACACTTTGTTCTAAGTGCCCCTTCCCTTTATTCTTTATTTGTCTCTCTGGGGAAACAGGTTGTGTTTAGTTTCTTTTCAAGGTTTTGGTGATTATTATACCTGTGAAGAGAAAATGTTGCATAGTTTTTAGAAACTAGGGTTTTATTTCAGCTTTAATGGAGTGAGTGGGACACCAGAACTTATTATTCATTATACAAAAACAACCAGGTTGGACAAAGAGCTGGTTTCTATAATGGTTACAGGCTGATGACAACTATAGATTTTTAACATGTGAGGTAGTTTATCAAAACAGATTTTAAAAAAAGGATTATTTTAATGTTTGTAACCTGAAACTTTAAAATTTAGTTCACTCAGTGTGACATAAATACGCTTGCTGCAGCAGTTATTATGCATTTATGAAAACAATTGGTGAAATTGTTAAATGATCTGGTTCTACTCAGTGGATATTAAAATCTTTAGATATTTTCTGATAGTACTTTGGGTTTTTTGAGTAATTTTATTTTGGTTATTTTTTGTGCTACATGATCTTAAAGTTTAGTTCTGTTCCTTTGTGCTTTTTCCTGTGTCATCATTATTTTTACTCAGTTTCTGCTTGTCAGCTCCTGTCCCACCCACTCACACCTGTTCTTGATTGTCATTAAGCTCAGGTGTATCCACTCTGCTCATCAGACTTTGTTGGTTAAATCTTTAACTTTCCAGTCTGCCGTTAAGTATTTAAAGGTRAAATACTCCCATAAACAAACTGAGTAATTAGTCTTAAACTCTTAATCACCCAAAAGAAAAGGGACGACACTGATCTGCTGAGCTTCTTCCATCTGCTTGTGTTTTTCTTCRTGCTGCTAGTTTGTATCTGTTTCAGAGCTGCATTTGTGTGCAGAAATGTTTCCAACAGCAGTCATTATGTAGGATTTTGAATAAGACAGCACTTTAAAGTATAAAAAAATCCTTTGGATGAAATTTAACTTTATTAAAAGCTTGACGAGAACCTGTTTTGCATAATTGAGCATGGCGGTGAACAAGCAGCTGTGAAAGTAGATAATAAAGGTGGATTAAAAAAACATGGAGTTTGGGCGTACGTTTGTCACACCTCTTCTCAGATAAAAAGTGCAGCACATAGGAAACCTGGGAGAGCCTCATTAAACTACAGATTTGAGTTTTTCTGCCTCCCTTTTGTTAACATTTTCCTTGTTCATGTGTTCCAGGACTCAGATTCACTTCACAGTGGCCATTGATTTCACAGCATCAAACGGTGAGTGCCAAACCCCGCTGTGCTTTCATTTATCATCAGATGTTTGACTATGTCATGAGTTTCCTTTCTGCTTCTGATCTCACCTCGTTTTATTGTTCTGTTGTGTTTTTTTTTCTGTTGAAGTGTTTGCATGTTTAACGTGGTCTGATGCTTTTGATTTTGGACACAGAGCTCAAGTATTTCTGAACAGAATTTTTAATGTAAAATCGTGTTTTTTTTTGTCTCATGCAAACTAAAAAAACAATCCCTAATTTCTAACTTTACAAATCACCATTTCCTGATGAAATATGGACTTGATATAAGCTCCTTTCTTATGTTTAAAAGTTAACAAGTTCAGTTTTTTAAAAGTATTTTCTGTGACAATCTGGCTCACAGATCAGTTCTTTTACTAGAAAAAAGAAAACCATAAAAACTGTCCTTCCCACTCCTCAGTCACTTGCAGAATCCCAATGTTTAAAATGCTGCAGGTGCGTTTCTTTTCTTTTCAGCTCCATCTCTGATTCAAAGCATCCTGTTTAGTTTTGGTTCRTTCTGTTTCTCCTTTTGCAGCTGTCAGTTCGCTCCCAGCCTGCTGGTTTGCATCACTGACTCTAACTTTTCCTGTCTCCAAAGGAAATCCATCGCAGTCCACTTCGCTGCACTACATGAACCCTTATCAGATGAATGCCTATGCCATGGCTCTGAAGGCTGTTGGGGAGATCATCCAGGACTACGACAGCGATAAGATGTTTCCTGCCCTGGGATTTGGTGCTAAGCTACCGCCTGATTGGAGGGTATCCCATGAGTTCCCACTGGTGAGTAAACTATCAGATTATTTTAGACATTGAGCGGAAAACTAAGCCTCTTTTTTTGTTTGTTTGTTTTTGTCCCCCCGAACTCATTGTGAACTGGTGCTGAGATTCTTTGGGTCCAAACACTAAAGCTGAGATCAAATTTTTGGGTAAAAATGTTTATCTGAGCAATATGGATTATGCATTTTGGGCATAAATGCAACCACACGTCTTACATGCATAATTCAGACAGAATTCCATTTACCCTTTATAGTGCAAATTAGGTTCTGTAGGGCCAAAGGATTCTTAAATCAATTTAGCTCCCCTCAGCCAGCTAATGTACTCTGGCTGCTGCGTAGTACAGCCTAATGAGGAGTGTGTCTACAGGGTAACATCTGCATCACTCCATGCTTCTATTAAAACTAGGAAATTAAGATTCATCTCACCATATAATTGAACTTTTTCATGGTGAAATCATGTAAGCGAGCTCCAGTGTAAAGTTACAATCTTTGGTGCAATATTTGTTCTACGGTCTTGGTTTAAAACTTGCCTTCTGGTCAGGGAAGACAGCATTTGAAGCAAAGTTTGACAAGCACGTCTCCGGGGGGCTTTTTTCCTTCTCCTCAGAATGTCACTCAGCCCTGAAGTCTGCGCCAGATCCAGTTGAAAAGAGGAATCTGGGTGATTTGAGGGGAAAAAAGAGCAAACTGCTGCATCAGTTTTATGTAATAGAATATTAGCTAAACTAAAATTGAAAAGCTGAAGTCTAATCTTGTTTGTTGAAGAGACAAGACTATTTTAGCTTCATATTTCAGAAGTAGTTCATTGTTCTCAGTGAGCATTATCACAAGTAAAAAAAAACCCACAATTTTTTAGGCTTTGGACTATTATTGACAGAGGAACAGTGTTGAATAATGTATTAGTAGTGAAGAAAGTGTCTTTTTACAACTCCTGTCTTTTTGTGTTATAGATTATATGTTATTTAAACAGTCACATTCAGTCTCTTTTCAGTTTTCTCCTCATTTTGTTTAAGGAGCAGATGAGTGAAGCAAAAAAGATACAAGAAATTGTGTTACTATTCAGCCAATCAGTAAAATAACAAGATCAATCTTTAAGTGCTCCAGATCTCTCAGGACCAAAGACTATACGGAAAATTTACATTCCAACAGGACAGTGATTCTTTCACAAAACTAAAACCAAATCAGATCAGACAGGAAGAAGTCTGAGTCTCCTTCAGAGGTTGAGTTGAACTTTTATTGAGCCTCACGACCTCTAATCTGAAGAAACTGTTAGAGAGAACATAAAAGGATCTGCTGAAAGATTGGCTGAAATTCTCCAAATCCAGCTTGTCTCAGAAGCGTGAAGATTTAAAGGGATAAAATTGTCATTTTAGAAGTGATGATGTGTGAAGTAGTAGTGAGTACCTTGGTAGCGTGACATCATTCATAGAACACAGTATTGAGAGAAGGGCAGAAGTCTTCCTACAGGCTAAGCTAAAAGCTAATCGAATAAGGGATGTTGTTTTTATTGTTGTTTGGGCTTATGAAACATCTTAAAAGTGACACCCCTGTATGAAAGAATACTACTTTAGTTAATATTAAACCTCAACAGTTACGAACTTGAATAAATCAAGCAGACAAAATGTGAAGTTAAACAGGGTATTTTTGGTCTGCTCCACAATATTAATGACTCTGCAKGGTTTTATATTGTCTTGGCCCAATCTAATAATCTCATTCATGTTAATATTAGCAGAGAAGGTCCATAACTTTAAAAGCATGAYGTCCTCTACAGTCTACACAAATGAGCTCCTAATGTCTAAAACATGTTTCTGCTAAAAGTTTGACTTGTTTTTAGACAAAATGTTACTTCAAGTTACTTTAACTTGAAACTGTTAATTTTAGTATCAAGTTAATGAATTATCAATTATTTTTAACAAAAGATACTTTTTTAGTCAGTTCCTGTAATTTATATGTTTTTGCTACCGTGATGCCCTTGTTTTGTTTCTTTCAGAATGGCAACGTTGAGAACCCGTACTGTAATGGTATCGAGGGGATTCTTGAAGCTTACCACCAAAGCCTTAAGACGGTTCAGCTGTACGGACCCACCAACTTCGCTCCCATCRTTAATCATGTGGCAAAGTATGAACACAAATCTCTACCCCAGCCCATAAATCTTAGTACAGTCTGTTTCCACACTATCAGAGGTATTAAGTCAGAAAGTGGCAGTTTCTCTCGGAATTGAGCAGAACTAATGATGGGAAAACAAACAGTCAGCTGCCAGGCTGAGATGAAAAAAATGGTAATCAGGCGTATGGGGCCAGACGTTTGAGTGCTAACCATGTTATTTTTAGACTTCTAAAGTGATGAAAGTGTGAAGGTAAGGTGGCGTAAACTGCAGGGGAACTGATTTCATGTCATGTTGCCGTTCACAAAGTGTTGATGAGTCACACTGTTCAATATTAGAGCTTTTTGTACGTGGAAAACACTTAAATTCACTGTTCAGGACAAATGTCAAGGTCTTGCAGAGCAGAAAATACATTTAAAGACTGTTTAAAAATGTGAAAGTCCTCATGCTGGGGTTGAAACAACTGTAATATTGCTGACAGATATATAACCCAAAACCATTTGTCATGTTTTCAGCTGCTGACAATATTTAGTATGTTCACTAAAAATCCAATCTAGTCTAATTTATTTTTAAAGCCCTTAAAAATTCCTCCAAAGGAACAAAGTGCTGAACAATAAAATACAGTAAAAACAAACACTCAGCAGTAAAAGATAAAAGGAATAAAAACAAATTAAATTTAAATTGATAAAAACCATAACAATTAACATCCTAAGCTGTAGGAAAAGCCAGAGAATAATAGTGGGTTTTAAGTGAAGATTTAAAAGCAATGAAGTCTCTCCAATGTACAAAGGCAAGTTGTTCCATAAAAACATTGCAAAAGCCTGATCCCATCTGAGCTTAAACCTGGTTTTAGGTACATGAAGCTGATCAGCAGATCTGAGAGATCTGTAAGGTGTGCATGGATGTAAAAGCTCTGAAAGGTCAAGTTGTAATAAAAGCAAGGATCACTGTTTCAAACTGGTGCTGTAGAAAAACTGGTCTAATTTAGACAGCTGCCTCAGATGAAAGAAACTAGATTTCACCACTGCCTTTCTCTGACAGTCAAGTTTAAGGCTAGCATCAGCTTTGATCCCTAAGTTAGTGGCAATTAGCTTACAAACATGAGCAAAGATTTATAGAGGTAGAAACAGAGGCATTACCAAAAACCAACACCTCATTTTTTGTTTGTTCGTTTGTTTGTTTTTTCATTAAAACTTTAAAAATTCATCAACATCCAGGCCTGAACTTCATCAAGGCAGTCATGCAAGTTTCTGACTGACTGGTCATCCTTTCTACTAAAAGGTAGATAAATCTGTGTATCATCTGCATAACAGTAGAGATGTGTACTGTACCATGCTTCCTGAAGATGGAACCAAGTGGAAGTTGGTATAAAGAAAGAGGACCCAAGATTGATCCCTGAGAAACTCCACACAAATGGGGGTCAGAAGAAGATCTGAAGCCACAGAGGTTAACACAGAATGTACAAGCAGTAAGATAAGACCTAAACCACCATGGGAAATAAAAAATAAAATGTATCAAATGCAGCCCATGAGTCTAAAAGCACAAGAATAACTAAATTACCACAATCAATACTTAAACACGCATCATTAAAAATTCTTAAAAGAGCAGACTTGGTGCTGTGTAAAGTTTTAAATCCAGACTGAAAAACCTCAGGAATGTTGTTTAGTTCCAGGAAGTCCATCAGTTGACTGTACATCAGTTTCTCAAGAACCTTTGAGATAAAAGGCAATTTAGCAATCCGTCTAAATTATCCAAGATTGCAGGGTCCAGATTAAGTTTTTCAATCAGTGGTTGCACTTCTGCACTTTGAAAAGGCAGTGGCCTGAAAAACGCACAACAATACATGTTTACATTTCCACACTATTTTGTGATTCTCATGTTTACATATCTTTTGTTTCATTGCAGAAAGAGGGTTAGGTCCCATCTACTTACATGTATTTGTTAATTGATTAATATAAAAAATAGGTTTATGTTTGCAAACAAATAAAAGTCCAAATCAGTGTAAAAATAATGAATTTACTTGGTTAAATTTAGGGTCCAAGTGTATATTATTTTTGTCTATGCAATAAAGTTATACATTAAAAATTGAATCAAAATGTGATTTCCACTTTGTAAGAAACTATTTCATTTTTATCATTTATCTTTACGCCTATTTTTATCAACTTATTTACCAATTACTTTTGGATTACCTTTGTCATTTTAAGAATTCAACTCAGCAGAAATTTGCCAATCTGGTTGCTAATAACAAATATGAAACAATACTGCAGATTTACAAAATTACAAGTCTGATCTAAGTTATGTGTCCATGCAAGTTTACCAGTTTGGTTTAGATTTGGAAGTTTTTTGCATTGTTATTAGTTTGAAAGAGTTCTTCTTCCAACTGAGATGCAAAGTTAGAAAAGCAAATATATCCACAAATGTCCAATTATAGTGTAGAAAACCACATAGACTCTTGCCTATAAAGGCTGGGGTGCTGAGAAACCTAAAAGCACAATTGTCGGTACAAGTAAATTGAATGTATCGTCCACCCCAAACCCTGCAACAACAACTCCCCTGAAGGCCCAGTTAGTATATTTCAAGCATAAAAATACAAACATAAAAGAGTCTCAGAAGGATTTCACTTGTAATAAAACATCACATTATAGTTCTGAACAGTGTTAAGTTTGAAGCAATTGAACGTATTTATGAAGTCACACTTTTTACTTTACCAACAGTTTGTTATAACTACAATTGGAATGAAACCCCATTGTTTTCACAAATGTGTTACGAATCTTAAGGGGCACTAAAATACTCAGAGCAAGTTGAGAAGGCCGTCCTGAAAGCAGTTGTGAAAGGATTACAATAACACTGTGACCAGACTCAAACGTTACATAAGAGCTGTAATTCCTTATTTATGTGGTTATTTTTTAAAATTTAACTCTGTTTACAAGAATGTACTAAAGCAGCTGATGATGTTGGAATGGTGTTTTATGCACAACACAGGCTGTTTTTAAAACTGCAGTAAGATGATAAATGGTGAATGTTCTTAATGTATGTGAAGGAATCTGTTACACTCAGTTCAGGTAATATTCCTGAATGTCTCTGCTAAATAAAGAAGCTGAGGAGGACAAATGTCTCTTTAATCTCTGAACACCGCTCATCGCTCTTGCTGCTGTCACTGACTCGCAGACCCTTTGATTAAAATGTCAGCATCTCACAGTCAAATTTATCAAACTGTTGGCCAGAGCTGAGGTCTGACCTCTGACCCGTCCTTGGCTCTGGCAATAACCTACTTGTGTTTTTTTATTTTGTTTGTTCTTTCTGCTYTCCTCTGGCTCATCAAATCCAGTCAAATGAGTGCCAGGCAATCAATAATGTTCTGAAAGAATAAGACTGCTGCACTTGCATAAATAGTTTAATAAATTATTCATAGAGCAGCCAGCGATGGGCAATTGAAACTAGGACACGCTCTCTGTGGTGTCTCTGATGGGTTTTGTAATAACGTCTGGATAGACCTTTGAGATTTAAAGAGCTATAGAGCACATTTGAGTTTTATTTTTTTACATGTTTATATTACGCTTTTCTGTCACTCACTCGGAAGAGAATCATGTTTTTTAATGATCTTTGACACACTTTTTTCTGGTTGTTTAATGCCAACCTAAAAGTTTTATAGTGCCACAAAGTTGGAGGCTTTTTTTAGCGGTTTCCAGCGACTGCAGCTGCTCTCTGCTGATTGGTTGTTTGTTTCTCTCAGGTATGCAGAAGCAGTTCAGGATGGATCTCAGTACTTCGTCCTCCTCATCATCACTGACGGAGTCATCTCAGACATGGCTCAGACCAAGGAGGCTATTGTGAATGTAAGTGTGTAGGGATGTTCGTGTTTCAGGAGTTTTTTTGTTTTTAATCAGTGATCTGTTTCACTTTGAGAATTAATACGCCAAGTTGAAGTGCTAGATTTGAGGATTTATGTTTGTTTTCTTGTCTCTCAACCTTTCTCCAAGTCTTTCTTCTCACTCTCACGTGAATTTTAACAAGGGTGCATAAATTATGTCACCTTTTGAAGAACAAATAGCATGTTTTTTTTGCCTTTTCTTCCTGCAGTATGTGTTCAGATTTAAGGCTTGTCGTTGGGCAGGTAGCCCCTCCCACCCCCCACAGCAGCGGTGCTTTGACCCCCAGCAGACTGGGTTTAAAGGGAATTTGCGACTGTTAATCAAACCATTCGAACAGCCACACCTTCCTTTTAAGATCTTGTCTGCTGCTCTGCTCAACCTGAACTCTGCTGCCTCTCAGGACCAGGCTTTCCTGCCTTCAGAGAGCTAAAGTCTGGATGTTCCTGTTTTTTTTTTTTTTGTTTAACTTTACATTCAGCCTTTGCTCTGTACAGATGAAATATGAACAAAATGTTCTTTGCAACACTAATGTCTGCAATTTGGCTTTGTGCTGTGCTACTTTAGAGCTTTTACTAAAAATTGCATAATACTGGATTGTTATTTTACTACTTCTCCTWATGGCTTACAGGTRACCGTGTTTTTTCTTTTTCTTTTCYGATTATYCCCAAAACACTGCAGCTTAGCTTTCAGCCACTTATCTGTCTTCATCTTGTACAAAATCATCTCCAGGGTGAAAAACAAACTGATTTTTTCCCCCCTGCAATATCTTTCCTTTAGGCTCCAACTTTGACTTTTGTTTTCTAAGTCAGTTTGACTTAGAAGGCAAAATATTATTA
>NW_013952405.1:6477006-6479071 GCF_001266775.1 Austrofundulus limnaeus
GTCAAGATGAAATAAAACATTTTGATAAATTTTATTTTAATTTTTAAAACAAAATCTTGACCAAAATAGCAGCTTTTATTGAAAGGTACTCAGAAACTCAGACTGAATAATCAGATTTTCTTCAAAGAAAATTTGTTTTTTTTACATCTTTGTTTTCTTCCACAAACTAAGTAAAAAATATGAGAGAAGTTGTCTAAATTAAACAAAAATATTCCAATAGCACGATTTGAATGGATGTTGGCTGATTGTTCTGAATGAAGTCTCGCATATCAGTAGACAAATTTCCCCCTATAATAGATAAAGATAATCCATTAGATTCATGAGTTTGTTGAAATCTCTTTTTTTTACCCACATCGCTCTTCAACCACATCAGTGGTTTGGGTCGCACCATTTTCCTCAAGAAAACACACAACTCTATTATCTCTTGCATCTGCCCCAAGCATTTTTTTCAAGAAATGAAAACTGCTCAGTATTAAAATTGTTGAAGTACCCCTACATGTAGTGGACAACAGTCTTTTTGTTTGTGGTCAGTGAGTCAAATCKACAAATGGAACTGAACTGTTATCAGCTGGGGTATCTCTTCAGGCTGTCGTCGTGGTTTTCTGCTCTTTGACTTCAGACAAATTGACAGAGTGAGATCTCCTGAGTGGCCTTGCAGTACAGACAAAGTAACAAATGGTGTAGACTGAATAATTCAGCTCTGCTAGCAGGATTTGATCTGGCATTTATAGGTACTGTATGTGCTTGTGGGACTTGGGCTGCTGGAAAAGGGGCAAATTGAATATGATTTTTTTTTTTGCCTTAGGAAGAGGTTATGAGGAATGAATAAAGTGAAGAAGAAGATAAAATGGGAAGGAGTTGGGGTGGGGGTGGTGGGGGGGGTTGATAAAGACCATGAAGGGGTGGTCCTTTAAAGTCTATTTACTCCTATCTGTGACAGACCTTTCCCTGTGGGAGGTTTTTCCAGGAAAGCTGACCTATTTTTTCCCTGTAAAAGCATTTCTAGCACATATTCATTCATTTATGCTCGTGCTTTCATATTTTGCACATCAGTGCTGTGGTTTGGGGTCATGTGGCACAGGGACACCACAAACTGTTCAGGAGATAAAACCTTCATATGAAGAGATAATATTTGCTCAGACGTGAGTTAAACAGAAAGGTCTGAATCTTTGAAGCAGAGCTCTTTGGGAAAGATTTGAACAATAAATAATCTATACGTTGTGCTTTACAAACATCCTTCGTTTAGAGAGTTTAATTCTGACTGGTTTGATGAGCTGGTGGCTAGTCAGAACTGCCATCATAAATCAACTCCAGTCTCAAAAATGGAACACAATGTTTTTTAAACTGTGATTTTTGAGATTAGAGTTATTTAGTGGCAGCAACTTTGTTCTTGGCCTCGCCCAGACTAGCCTTTAGCTCATCAGTCAAGAAGGAGGTCTCTGCAGTCATTAAATGGGAGCTTCTTGATATGTGGGAGGAGTTTGTCAAAGACATGATTGATCAGACTGACTAATTCAGGTGGGGTTTGAAAACGTCATAGCGATTTGGTTGGATGATCGCTGGCAGCTGGGGGGATGTGTAGCTTTGTGAAAACGGACAGAAAGCACCTATAATTATAAATATAAATATTAATTTGAGTCATAACTCACTGTTCATAATAATTTTATTATTATGCTTCGTTTTTAACAAAGCAAGTCAATTCAACCAATCACAGTTTTGCCAACCTCCGTTCCTCCACCTGTGTACCAAACTTACGGTTAGGACGACCTCTGCCCACACAGAAACTCCCCCAATGTACTATAGAGACCCCCTACTTGCATCAGTTTGATCATTATAAAAAATTTCTAAAAAAAATCTACTTGCAACAAGTTACATATTATCTCTTCAATTCCTTTCCACAGAAGCCTACATCAGATTTGAACTAGTGCTTTAAATACATGAGTCAAATAGCATTTTTGATGTTCCGAGAGTGTTTGAAACTTTTTATTTCTCAGCATCATATAGAATTGATGTAAGAAATGAGAAAAAAACATATATATGTATATCTACATATATATACACTCAC
>NW_013952405.1:6480601-6488544 GCF_001266775.1 Austrofundulus limnaeus
CACGAAGAATTGAGGCAGTTCTGAAGGCAAAAGGGGGTCCAACCCGTTACTAGCGTGGTGTACCTAATAAAGTGGCCGGTGAGTGTACATATATATATATATATTTCCACCTTTTGACCTCTTTTCCTCAGCCATTCGTATCTCCCCGATGTGAAAAATAAAAACGTTTGTAGGTTAGACACAATCAGAGTTGAACTGCCAGATTTAAAACGGCTGTATTCTGCAGAACGCCGACTCTGACAAATATAATAAGCACTGTTGGAAATTGTTCGGCATGTTTTGATTATAACAGCATGTTCTGCTCTCCAGCTTTAAATAGAACCATCTATACTGGCAGTGGGAAGCGTAGACTGGACAGTGTGTGTAGTGGTTGGTTGAAATAATCAGTTAGATGCAGGATTTCTATCGGCCCGAGTTGAATAATGATGCATCTTGTGTTTTCATTAACACCCCATATAACACAAACTGCTACATAACGAGATGTGAAACAGTTAAGCAATGTGCTCTGTGATACATAATTCTTCTATTTTTTTCCCCCCACAATAATATTTTGGTCTGTATGTTTCCAGGGAAATTGAACTTGTAGGTTTAAATGTTAAGTTTGCAGGCTGACTGGGAGAAAATCTCACACAATGAGATGTCACCCCTCTAATCTGACTGACTGACTGCTGTTTCTTTTTTTTATAACAGGCAGCCAAACTCCCCATGTCCATCATCATAGTTGGAGTTGGCCAAGCTGAGTTCGATGGTGAGGATATTAAAGGGTTTGTTGTTGGGAAAAACAATGAAACAAGTCTATTTTCTCATTGTTTTCAACATGTTATTTTTAAACCAATTTTTTTTWAAAAGAACATCAGTTCACAATATGAACATACTGTATGTTTGACCTCATTAGAATCTTAAAAAAAAAACAGCTGGATACCACTGGGATTGTTTATCATAAAGACACTTTCTCTCTTTAGCCATGGTTGAGCTGGATGGTGATGACGTCAGAATCTCCTCCCGAGGAAAACTGGCAGAAAGAGACATTGTACAGGTAAAACATTTCTAATATTCAATATTTATTAGACACAAGGGAAGAAAATATCATTTCTTTCCATTCTGTGAGCAAAGCTTTACATGTTAAATCAAAACCCTGAGTGTAATGTCATGAGGCTTTCTTTTCCCTGACAGTCTGTGCTAAACATAACAGCTTGAGGTGAAAGAAATGAGATTTCTTCTGCTTAAGCTCTTATTAATAACACAATCTGAATGACTCAGAWTTACATGTAGCAAAATCTCTCTCTTCCCACATTGTCACCTTTGTGCACAAGTGATTTGAAAGTGGAGCAAAGATTTACACTTCATTTACTTTTCAAGTTATTAGACTGTAAAATATTTCAAACTCTTTCTGTTTCTGATTTCCTGTTTTTTTTCTTGTTAAGGATAAAAAAATGGAAAAACACATTTTTTCTTAAACATGAATACTTCTTCATACAGACATTTTGACATCGTCTTTATTTGAATCCTCATTAAGCTAATTTATTTATAGACAAACTTGAAACGAAAATAAATAAATGTACTATACAGTCTGTGTTTGGTCAAATKACTCCACCTCATATAAAAGACACATACAATTACAGTCCATCTAACCAAGTCTTACAATCTTACATCCAGCCAAAAACTATTTTTGATCCTGGTTTGAGATTGACAGATAGGAGCCTGGAAATTTTCCTTATCTCAAAAAGACTTACAAAGTGCAACTGTCTTATTTCAGTCCATAATATACCAATGCATTAAGACAATTGCACTTGGTAAGGAAAGTATTTTCCTTTTTTAAGATTGTGAGACTTGGTTAGATGGACAAGTTTCACAGTATTGTTGGACATTTAATTTCTGCAGAACAGTAAAGAAAATTACGTCCATTGTGGTCGACAAAATATCACTATCTGATTGTAAGAAAGATTCAGCATCGTGCGTGAAGATAAACATGTGAAATCAAGATCTGCAGAACAGGACTGTGTGCAGGATTTCAAAAAGAATGACTCCTTTTCTTCTCATGTCCCAACAGTTCGTGCCGTTCAGAGACTACATGGACCGAACCGGTAACCACGTGCTCAGCATGGCGCGGCTGGCTAAAGACGTTCTGGCTGAGATCCCCGAGCAGCTGATCTCCTACATGAAGAGAAGAGCCATCAAACCCAACCCGGTCCCTCCGGCTTACTCGACGTGTGTCCCCCCTGAGACAGAATCCGTCTGAGTGGCCCTCCCCCTCCTCCACCAGTACAGCTCAGCCTTGAGCGAGTCCAGATCAGCATGAACAGGAAGTGGAAACACTTTCTGTGGCTCTTTTCACAAATCTTACCCTGACAAACAACYGGCTGAGGATGATGATGAGGATGAGACTCTCTGCTGCTGGAGAACCTGTTGATAATCAGGGAGTGTTTTTCGTCTCTGCGATCTTAAGGATGAGAGCGTTGAGATTAGACCGGAGTGAAAGGAGGTTTTAGTCTTTTGCTGTCAAACCTGTCGAAGTGATGATGTAATGGATAAATCCTGCAGAGAGGGGACTGCTTGAAAGCATAAAATATATTAGGACGTGTGTATCATGTTTGTGATATCTTTTGGAGTCAACGTGTGTTAATCTAAGAAATCATATGATACTAATTTTTTTAACGTATTTATTGCAGAAATAATTTTATTCCTTTCAGGGGACTTTAAATGATGGCGGTTGAAGTTGTACAGAAACATACCTTGTAGTTTTCCATCAGATATTTTGTGATGAGCRTAAGAGAACCGATCCCCATTTCTACTTTGATAAAAACTGTAAGATAAACGCATGTGAGAAAACCTTATCCAGCAGTTTAGGAATCATTTTCACATTTGAAGGTTTTTTGACTGCTGTAGTTGTAATATAAAAACAACCATCATAGAGGACTTTTTTCAGAACCACGTCTTATACATACAGTATTTCTAATATTTATATGAACAAAATGCACTAATTACTGTCCAAATAAAAGCACAAAGAGATTTAACGTAATTCAGATGGAAACCCAACCACAATGAAAATAACAAAATCACATAATAGATTAAAAAACAGATTTGGAGTTCATTTAATATACATTATGTTAAATATGCTCAAAACTTAAGAAAAAATAACAAATTTTTTCCATAAAAGCTGTTTGTTTACACGAAAAAAGGAATAATTTAAAGCACAAGTCCACTTTCTCTGTTAGTATGCAAGGATGCAGATTGTTTCTGAGCAAGGCTCATTTGTCWTCTTGCTGTTTGTGTTTCTCGCTGTTACATTTTATTGTGGTTGCACTTCATTATCTAGAATTTCGTTTAAAGCATCCTTCAGAAGTACTTTTAAAACTTTGATGTCAGCTTCYACCTTTTCCCCCTCTGTTAGACGTATTTGTTTTCTCAGAGCGAAGACTGAGGAGTCATGATCTCGTGGGAGAGACTTTTTTTTTCGTTATCTAACAACAACAACAACAACCGGGAGCTCAAACTAAACAGTTATGAGTCATTTTATTTCAGTCTGTGTGTCTGCTGTTGTGATAATTTATACTTTGTCTAATTAATATTACCATGGTTCCTTAGACAGCCAGACTTGTGCAAATGCAGAAAGTTAAAAACACCTCAGTGAAAATCTGTTCTCTCACTTTGGACTCTGTGCTCGCTGTTTTCCAATTTTTAAACTGAAATTATTGTTAAAAATCACAAACACACAAAAAAATGGAGCTTTTTATGTTTAATGCTGACTTRAAAACATGTTTGATTAGACACAGAGTGGGACAGAGATGTCCTGCTCAGTTAGGACTAAAAGCCAATGATTTATAATGATCAGAGTGGTGGATAGCTACATGTAGCTGAGGTCAAACAGGTTTTAGCATCAATCATTCAGAAATGTAACATCTCAAATCCATCCTCAGAAAGTAAACAGTTATCAGTTGAAATGAGGGTGAAGCTTTCTGAGTACTAGAACCTGTCCACTGGTTTATGACATATTTAGCTAACACAACAAATAAACATACAGTCTTGTTAAAATTGTCTTACAGTATTTGCAAAAGAAACCTGTTTGGTACAGATTATTGTCTTTTTGCCTGWAGCAACAACGATGCACCAAAGTCTGTCCATTTTTGAAGGCTCCTTCAGATGCAGCCCCCAAATGAGTCCTTTCCCCCCCAGTTTGAGGGAGGGGTCCTTCTMAGCCCACCCTATCCCAAGATGCACTATAGGTCGACCGGGGATTTTTTTTTTTTTTTTGCAATGGCGTACTGAGCGAGATACAGGTGTGCAGTTTTAAATAGAAGAAGATTGTTAATAACTCATTCATTCAAACCAAGTGTGTCAAATCAGGGAAACATCTAAAACATGCAGGACAGGATTCCTGAGGACCAGGGTTGGGAACCACAGACTTATTTCTTCAAGTATTACCTCTAAGCTMATTTTGTTCATTTATAATATTAATCTATTATTATTATAATTATGCTAATTTTGATCTATTTTCTATCTTCRTTGCTTCTGTTTAGTGTCGTCACAGCTGTTAGGCGACAGGACAYATGCTGGGGTAAGGGTGGGARTAAAGCTGAAGGTTAGACCATCCAAATTCACTGCCATTTTCTTCCAGTTGTTGCAGYTGACAAAGGACCTGGCTCAGGTAAACYGGGTAGGTCGGGTCCTTCGAAAGACCCAGACCCTGAATTTGAAGTTTGAGCTCAACCGTTTAATTTGAAACTCCTACGTTTGTCTCAGAGTCTGCAGCACTCAGACACCAGTGTCCAGCTTTAATCACGTGTTCTAATTGGAAAATAGGTGCAGTTTGTTTGTTTTCATGAGGAAAATAACAAGTATGCAATTTAACACAATTTGTTTAGAAAATCGTTGGTTGGTCCTGAAACTGATGTTTAGCTTTATTAAACCCAAAAACTTCTATTCTTTGTTAAAGCCCAGATTTGCTAATTTGTTAGAAAACAAACAGAGAGAACAGTTCTTCAGCCTCTGTTTTTACTTTTCTCTCAGCACCAGTTAGGCTATCCCAAACTCATTAAGTTACTCCAAGATACACCAGCCCATTTTTAAATTTAAGTTTCTAAAATCCATTTGATCAATTATCTCGTACAACTCAACTTAGTCTTGGTTCAAGACTTCTTTTAGAAACTATGTATTAAATTTTGTACACTCTAATTTACCTTAACTTATTATTTTCCTGCTCACTCTCTCCAGTCACTTGATATCTTGATCCAAATGTGCCTAATGTATGGAGACATATCCAAATTCAGTCACCCAGGTGTTGTCTGCGCAGCAGCAGCAGCAGCAGCAGCAGCAGCAGCAGCAGCAGCAGCAGCAGCAGCAGCTCACATGTCTCACATCCACACCCAGAAAATGTTGCAGATGGTAAAACTGTCACACAGTTGCAGACAAGTGTTGTGTACGTTTTATACTCACAGCTCTTCACTGATGATGTTTGAATTAATCAAATTTGTCCGAGCTTTGTTGTACAGTATTTAAAGCCAAGACTTGTTTACAATGAAACTGTGTTCGTGTCACATTTAGAACAAAGTAAAAACTCACAGGTTTTCATTGGTTGTTTCATTGAATGAACCAGCATTTATACAGATATTGTCGTGCCACAACAGAATGTGGTTCTCTCTTTTATTTTATGTTTTGTTTTGAGTTTCGAGCAAAGCAAAGTTTATGTAACAGAGTTTCTTAGCTGTTCTTTAACTCCCGCTGCTCTGAGTGCTCTCATCGAGCTGAAAGAGTCCATTTCTGCAGGAAGTCAGTCCAGAGGCACCAAACTCTGTGTCACAGTTCACAACCTTATTTAGTCTTTCCTTTCCTTTCCTTTTCTTTCCTTTCCTTTCCTTTCCTTTCCTTTCCTTTCCTTTCCTTTCCTTTCCTTTCCTTTTCCTTTACTTTCTGCTCATTTCCAGCAGTGATCACCCTCTTCACGATGAAGCAGAATTTGGTTCTCTACCAAAGTCAGGTTTAATTGCACAACACTCAGAATAGGAAGCAATTCAGTCCCAAACCAAACAATACATTCATTGTAAGGTAATATATTCACAAGGAACAACATCTTACTGTAAATCTTAACTCAAACATCAGATTTTAAAATTTAACAACTAAACACGCAACTGTTGAAAGTTTGAAARTGAAACAGACCTTTTGTTGTCTGTTATAATGCGGTAATTAGAAAAAAAAATAGAACATGAAACATTAAAATTAGCACCAATATGCAGCTCGAGGTGTGTGAGACAATAAACATCTAAAAGAAGAATTGAAAGCATTAAATGTGAAGCGGGGGTGCTGCACATTCCAACTGCATTTTATATATTTGTTCAGACACTAAAGGATTTGAAACTGTATTAAATGTCTTTTTATGAGCAGTTTGTTTAAAATTAGAACAAAAAAAATACTTTTTTGGTTTGTTTTTGGAAAACCATCACTCTTATGCAATTGTGAACTTAGCAACAGAATGGTTTATTTTGTTTTAAATGTTTGTTCCTTTCTTGTTTTTTGAAGGCTGAACTCTAAATATGTACATAAACCCTGTATGAAGATTATCCAGTGCCGACGTGTTCAGTTGTTGACCTTTAGCCTTTAGACGATGTGCATGTTTGTGCCAAAGTGGCAGGAATTCTGTTTTGGTGGTTTACCTTCATTTCACCTAAATAATGCATAAAACACATAAAACACACGTTTTCTTTGTGACACGAGACGTTATTTGGAAACAATGGTCTCTTCTAGCATGTTGCATCTCTACTTTTCTTCCATTCTGTTTTCTAAAGAAGATCCAAACGAGCTGTATGGGTTCTTGTTGCCACTGCTCCTGTTTAACCCAGGTTGTTTACATACCTCTCTCGGTCTTTCTGACTTGCATGCTGAATTATTTCCAAACCAAGTGTTGGACACAGAAATTGTCGTCATGCTGTGGTTTGTGAAATGCTTTGTAATGGATTGCCTTAACTGAAGATTAATAAATATTGACAACTTTGGCTGAATGCAGAGTGAGTTTATATCATCACTATCCTAATAACTTTTAACTTATCAAAGTAAACCTATAAACAGATGCTCTAATATTTCATCTGCAATGTGGCTTTCGCATTAGAACTTATGTTCTTTATCTCCGTCGACTCATTAAGCTGATATTAGACCGTTTAGCCGTCATCCCTGTTTGCTTCTGACTAGACAACATAATTGGGCCAGGCTGTGGATGCATTAATAACAGAGTCCAGTCTGGCATAATGAAATCACGTTATTTTTGCATGTTCTTCAGCTTATGTAACCAGAAAAAATAGGACACTTAATGTGTTTTGTTTACCATGCATCAAGAAAAATAAAAAATAAATAAAACACTGAGCTGCAACTCCTTTAGAAATCTGTCAGGATCTTAAATGTTTGTCTTTCTGAGTACAGAGCAGCAGGGAGGAGGCTTGCAGTTCATCTCTTGTTTATGAAGCAGTGAGAAGCAACACGATAATGAGGTGAAGTTCTTGATGTTTATTTTAAACAGGATCATAGACACCAAAGAAGTAACGGCTTGAGGACTCAGGTACAGAATAATTATAACAAGTCAGAACAATAACAGCAGCTGAACCAAAAGAAAACAGGAGTTAGAAAAACATGGAGAGGTGGAGATTTATGACAAAGATAGCGGACAGGAAGACTGGCAAAGGGAGGGATCCTACAAAATAAAACAGCAAAATGAATTAAAAGACAAAATTCAAAACCAACTTACACATGAAATCAGAATCAGGGACATGCTGCAACTATGAGTTACTGATTCCAAAATAGACAACAAAATCATCAGTCAAATAAAACATGAAAGAGTAAAAATAAAACAAGAATGTAATATAATTTGTGACCATGATGGGAAAAATTCCAGAAGTTGAATTTGCATTAAAAATGATCATTCCATTAGAAAAATCTTGCCTTTTACAAACTACTAACTC
>NW_013952405.1:6489466-6491613 GCF_001266775.1 Austrofundulus limnaeus
ACATGTAATTAAGGTTAGTTTGCAAACAAGCACAATTGTCTCTTTTGTCCTGGAGGAGTGAATGGACTTCTGCATTTGGACCCATCAGTACCCTGCTCTCCATCTGATGGTGACTTTACGTCCTCTGTTCATGCAGGTGACTTTACTGTTACATAATATTCAGCAAAATCCCACTTCTTCTGGCTTCATTCAAGTGACCACTAGTTTAAAAAAATGACAAAAATAAATTTTCTGAAATACTGCTCTCCTAATTTTAGATTTATTTTATTTTATTTTTATTTTTTTTGGCTTTGTCCACTCAGAGGGAATTCAAGCCGTTGGTGCTTTACTCTGGCTTTTAGAGCTGTGCTGTAAGYAGCTGCCTGTTGAGGAAAACAAAGCAACCCGAGTGAAGCTGAACCATAATTAAGATGAAACTAAATATTCACCAACCAGAAGGGAGCAGATTATAAGGATGTGTACGTTTATTACAAACACAAAACCCTCAGACACAGAGCAGGAACAAATAAGGAGACCAAAAAATGATCAGCTTTTCTCTGACCTAACTGTGTGTTTGAGTGAAATGAACATGTTTTTCTTCTTTTTTTTCCTTCAAAATATCAAACAGAAATGTTGTCATTTAGAGCATTTATTGGCAAAAAGTGACAAATGGTCAGAAAAAAGATGCGGTATTTAAAAACGTCAAATAATGCAAAGAAAAAAGGTTGTAGTCATTTGCAGATGTCACAATAATGTTTAAACTTAGAGATCAGATATCAATATTTGGTGCAGTCACACTGAAATGTATTCACAACTTTCATGCATCTTGGCATGCTCTCGACACCATTCACATTACATTTGGTGGAGTTTTTGCTGCACAAATTCAATCAGCTTGTGGTTTTCAATGAGGTTCAGGTCTGGAGACTGGGCCAGTCTGTGCCRTGACAGAATCTTTATCTGATGGTTCATCATCATGGGCCTTACTAAAAACCTGGCACTCACTCTGCCAGTAAAGCCGAAACTGAACCCTTCATTTCCTCAATCAAAACATTTTGTCAACTCTTCAGGCATGACCAACGGCTTTTATTCTAATTACTTTGACTTACTACTAAATGTCCTTGCCGTCCAGCTGGTTCTACTGCAGAGGTTAATGATGACCACAGCAGTGGGTTTTAGACTTTTCCTCATTAAGTAAGATTTGGTTCAGGTGATCACCTAATCAGTACCTCATTAAGTAGAATGAAGTGTGCTTGTATTAGAATTTATCAGATACTGGAATGAAAAGGCTGTCAGACATGAGGAGATGCTGATTTCAGAAAAATCAGCAGTGGTCTGTTTGATGCCATCCTAACCAACAAATGCATTCCTTATTTCTTGTCAACACTTGGGGTTCAGCCAAAATGCAAGAATAAATAAAAACGCTTTGAATCTCATGTTAGGCCTCCAACTAATACACACTATGAGAGACTTTAGTGGAATTTGTCTCATTTCTTTGCTCAAATTCACTTGAATGTCTCCATGAAGGCTTAAAACTGTTTTGTTTAAACTTTAAGAGTTTGTACACCATCTATTACAAAGTTACACTTTAGTGTTTTTTTGTCTCAAGCTGTGAAGTTCAATAAATGAGAGTCTTCTGGCAGAAGCACAGATCAACAGACACAGGCCTTGTTGGCAATAATAAGTGATTGCTTCAGTCTGTGGTGGTAAAGAAGAAGCTGAGCCAAAAAGTAAAGCTCTCAATTTACTCACTTATGGTAAGGAAGTTTGTGTTATAACTGAAAAAAAAAAAGAAAAAGATCCTAAATACAAAATATGAGCTTCCTCAGTCTGAGAGAAAAGGGGAGGAGCTTGGTTATTCCAGGGAGGCCCAGCGTGGAGACAGTGCTTCCTCACACTGAATGGAGTCATCCCAGGTGCTTCAAGCATCTGCAGAAGATGCCTCCTGGGCGCCTCCCTCTGGAAGTTTTATCAGGCACAGTCGATGGGGAGGAGAACCTGAGCCAGACCTAGACCCTGAGCCATACCTAGACCCTGAGCAAGACCTAGAACTGGATGGATGTAAAAAAATGGATTGGTTTGTTTACTGCTGACTTTTAAAAAGCACTACACATTTTATAGTCTTTTCTTAGGTGAAATATGATATAGTTTTGTAAACCACTGTGTGAACA
>NW_013952405.1:6491623-6494430 GCF_001266775.1 Austrofundulus limnaeus
TTCCTGGTGAGTGATGTTGATACAGGCGGGTGGTAAACAGGTCCAAGAGTCCTGAGGATCTTCAGGTAAGTTTCACAAAAAGCACAAGGTTAATAGATTCAGGATCACAAGAGTAAGACTGGGGGCTGAGAATCATTACCCATAGGAAGCGATGTATCAGCGATGACCTGCTCACTGGACCCGCCTTAAATAGTAAAACCACCAGGAGGACTCAAATGGTTGCAGCTGTGTCAATTGCTGATCCAATTAGTGACAGATGCTTCACCCTGAGCCAGACCTAGACCCTGAGCAAGACCTAGAACTGGATGGATGTGAAAAAATGGATTGGTTTGTTTACTACTGACTTTTAAAAAGCACTACACATTTTATAATCTTTTCTTAGGTGAAATATGATATAGTTTTGTAAACCACTGTGTGAACATTTTTATGATTAAACTAGTGATTTTATGTACAGACTGGTCTGAGTGGCTGTCACAGATGGTTACTCAGAGTGGAAGGTACTGATATAGATAAGATACATGCCTGAACCTTGAACCGTGGTTTGTCATTAGTACAGGAAAATTGTATGRAGACCTGACTTTCAGCGATAGGGTGACCCATTTAGATGATGCAAACAATAGGCGGAGTCAGTTCCTGAAGATGATGGTTACAATGATGTGACTTCCTGAAAAACGGACCTGAACGCAGCAATGAGAATAAACTGCCCTCAGACAAGCGCTCTGGTGTGGTGTTGTATGGACACTTTTCACACTCAAACATTCAACTATTGGTGCAGAACACATATTAAGGTAAACGAACATGCCTAAATTATCGATTATCTTTCAGATGGATGGATGGATGGATGGATGGATGGATGGATGGATGGATGGATGGATGGATGGATGGATGGATGGATGGATGGATGGAAGTTCCAATAAGCAAACCAAGAAAGATAAAGTCTGTAAAACTAATCATAACTACCATTTTGGGCGGCTGTGGTAGAGTAGTTAGGGAGTTGTCCCGTAACAGGAAGGTTGCCGGTTCAATMCCCCATTCCAGCTGTCTCATTCTTTGTGTCTTTGGGCAAGATATTTCACCTGCCTTGCCTACTGATGGTGGTCGGAGGGTCCGGTGGCGCCGGTGCATGGAAGCCCCACCTCTGTCGGTGCGCCTGTGGCTACAACGTATTTTGCCGTCATCAATGTGTGAATGGGTGAATTTCTGTAAGTGTAAAGCACTTTGGGGTCCGGAGGGACTTGATGAAGCGCTCCATAAGTTCAGTCCTTTTACCATTCTGTAATTTCTTTWAGTATTGCAGTAATTTGGCCAAAACAGAATAATTAAAAACTCCTTAGAGATCTCTTTTCTATTTGAATCTATTTGTAAATTCTTGGTTCATCACAGGGATGTTCAAGAAGAAACAGACACACAAGCTTCTATCTTTTTCATCCTGAGACATCTTCAACAACTCCTGGAACATTTAATACCTCGCAGAGCCAGTTACATTTAAAAAGTCTCACTTTTTCTTTTCTTTTTTGCCATGCCTGTCCTCCATCACCTCTGGCAACACACACCAGTTTTACACCATTGCTWTATGTAGATGTTTCTGAGGTTGTGTCACTCTCTAAGGTGCGGACTTTGCATCAAAGTATAAAGTGGTCCACAGCTGCTTTAACCTTGTAACAAACCTCCAGATGGTAATGATTGACAGGTCTTCTGAGTACTGTCTACCTGCAGAGGTGTGTATTGTTTCAGTGAGTGTTACCGCTTTCTCTGCTGACCTTGTTGGATTAATACAGGCTAATACATTACAACAGATAAACCGTTCCCATTAGCTTTTTATCTAAGACTTCAGTATTTTTTCCACACCATATAGCTGATTTGTATCTGAACATCTGCTCTGATGAGAAAATGGTGTCCTCTCACTAAATGCTTCTCCCTCAGACATGTGTTTCTTTCCCCCTAATTAGATGCACTGCTGAGGAATCAAGATGTCTACCTGGGGAGAGGGAGACAGCAGCTGGAGACATAAATTACTGGCCTAAGATAATCCCACCACCTCCCATTGCCCACCCACATGCTGCCTGAACAATAACCACCAACTGGCAGTCAGGAAGAAAATCAACAGCTAATGACATAGAATTACTTCTTACTTACGCTTCGTATACAATTTCACATGTATAATGTGCAAAAATCTTTCCTCGCACAGTTTGGCTGAAAATTTATTACTTTGGAGACAAATGTGTTTTATGAGTCAAAAACTTGCTTTATTGGCAAATAAGCAAAAACAGAAAAACACACTTCAAYGGTTCAGGAAATGCCAGAAATTTCCCTTCCCTGCCAAGACCTTTAAAGCTCATAATTAAGACATTAGATCTGGTTTGTTTATCCCATACAGAACCAGAGTGTGAAAATGACTAGTTTTGGTTTCTCTGGGGGTGAATGTTGGACTTGGCAGAGCAGACTTACTGAAGGCCAGTTTTCACCAGCCTTTTTATTTTTCTTCTGATTTTCTACTCGAACAAATATTGCTTGATGATAGAAGAGTGACATCAACCCTGAACAAAATCATTAAAGTGYCTGTGACATGCATTTTGTACAAATACAAAAGTGGAAAGAAAAACATCTGAACACTTAAGAAATTTGACATAATACATAYGATTTTACCWGTTTTGTCACTTAACTCTCAGCCAGGCAGAGGAGCAAAAATGACAGGTTGGGCCTAGAACCGCCTTTTGGGACCAGCTCCTCCTCTGGGCTGTGTCTCCAAGCTGAGTTTCTTAATCCAAGTGCACACACGCACACACACACACACACACACACACACA
>NW_013952405.1:6494440-6496867 GCF_001266775.1 Austrofundulus limnaeus
TTATTTTACAGTTAAAATATACAGTATGTTTATTAAATAAAGTCTAATGTTACAACTAATCTGGGATCCCTTTAATGCAGGTACTATTTTCTTCCGATCAAAACAAGAAACCTGAAGGAAAAAAAAGAAACTGTAAAGTTTAAACAACATATTTAAACTGTTTGTCTGTTTTCAATCTGCTCTGCAGGATGAATAGGGAAGTGTGCAGACACATCTCCCCTGCTCTGGTCAGGGATCAGGCTGGCCTGCAGTTTCCATATTGACCTGTTCGCTTACCAGAACCAAACGTCTTCTTCTGCGTCTCACTTCTGCCAACAAGGCCCAATTAAAAGAGCCTGCACRTCCCCCAGCAACAAGGTGAGCCTCTTCCCAAACAGCATCCATTAATTTTTAAAGCTCAGGCCAAAGGAAACATATGGCTTCAGATCCAGATTCAGAAGGTCGGARGAGGAGGATGGGAATGAGCTCTTACTGCTCACTTCTTCCCCCCCGACTGTGAGCTCTCCATCCTGCTGTTAGAAATGAACTGCTCTCACCTTGGGGCTAAAACACAGGTCTCACTGAGCAGCACAGAYCATCTCTCTCTCTCTCCACCACCCTGCACCCTGTATTGGCTATAAATCATCATTAAGCCACAGATAAGGAGTGATATTATAAGAACGAGCGAATTTGCAGTGCACAGAGACGGAGCCAGAGTGGCGCAGCGGAGGAGGGGAGATAATGTGGTGGAGATTTGTCCGCTTGGGATAGCCGTCCACTTTAGGAAATAATTGTGATGAATCAGCTATTATTGAATCAAATTCAATGAAAAGAAAAAAAAATATTGCATCACGACTGATTTAAGAGATAAAGTAGAGATATTTGCAGTAAAGATCTGATGAAGATATTCTGCTTTAATGAAAAAMGTTAGCACCTAAACAAACTAATATATTATTTAAAACAACAAATCCAAAATGGAAACGAGCTGCTGACAACAAAAAGAAAGGATAATAATACATCTAACTCAGGGAGCCGTGTTTATTGTTTGCTGAATGCTAGAACAGTGTGTTCCCCCATAAAAATGCATTCTCATTACACTCGAAAACAACATCAAATTGAAACTGTCGGGGTTATTTTGGCGCTTTCATTTGATTCTTTGTGCCTGCACAAAACAAAAGCACCAGGAAGGTAAATAAACCCAAAATGAAACTAATGAACAATACAACTAAATGCCTTTTCGATAAATGAACCAGTAGCCAAAATATTTCAAATTGACAGCTGAAGTGTTTGAAGATAGAAAAATTTAGGCCTACGGCAAAAATCTGATTTTTTTCAGCTTTTGATTGCAGTGAAAAAAATAATGGCCTTGCCTCGCTTTCTGACCATGAATGATTTTTAAATTGAATTCATCTGAAAATGATGAAGTTTTAGTTATTTTGGCTAAATCTGAAAAATATTGCTTTGCACAAATGGTTAGTCCTCCAAATTTTCCAATTACGACACCTTATTTTAGTTCAATGAGTAAAATTGACTGTGTTGTAGACAATTTTGTCTTTGCTAAGGTCATATACTTGTGGCAGCCATGATTTGAGTTTGTTGAGTTTGTACAAACTTCCTTTACTTTCTGAAAGTTTTGGGGCCTGAGGTGTTTTGCCTTTGTTAGAGGTGTCCACACATCAATCTTTTTGGTCTCAAAAACCCAAACAAGCAGGTTGTTTAGTTCGAACAGCTTGCCTGTAAATTTGCACGTAGATGAAAATATTGAGTTGATTATAGCTTCAGCCACATTGAAATGTAATTCTGTTAACAGCTTTATACATTTAATAAATCTCACATGGCAGGGCCWACATGAAAACGGAGGCCCATGCAAATCAAAGGGTTGTTAAGTCTGCGAGTGCTGCCGACAGCAGCTATATAACATCTTAGCAGTGAGGGCTGCTCCCAGTTGGCATCGTGTAGCTCTGAACTGACAAAGTGCTCGCAGTCCTTGCCTCGGTCGCGCAGTCGTTTAGTGAAAGGCTTTTGGAGAGTTCAGATAAATGAAGGCAGTTGGTGCTTTCATGTAGCACTCAGATAACAACTGCTCCTCTCCTCGGATCACCTCCACGCTAACCGTCAGTCTCATATGTGGTTTATGAGAGGGGAAATTCAAAGATGAATTAAAGTCCTGGCTTTAGGGAATCCATGTCACCCGCTGCTTTTCCTGCTAMACTTTGTAGACTAAAATGATCTTATGTTGAGAAATAAAGTTAWAACCGTTTTGATCAAATCTTGAAAATAATAAAATGTGCAATCCCGTGATATCTCACAGCTTGGACTATCACATAGTAAAATTTGTCTGGCTCAGCTCTGGCTCACACAATGCACTAACACTTGAGATATTGCAAAGAATGACAGTCCTTTGGTAGGTCAGATAGAGTTTTCCGGAGGTGGCCCATGCATGGGCCA
>NW_013952405.1:6497858-6499512 GCF_001266775.1 Austrofundulus limnaeus
CCATTGACTTCCATTACATTTCTACAGCCTAACCCTGACCACAAACCCTAAGGCTAACCTCACAGGTACCTACCTGACYCCAAAACTATCCTAAACTCAATTCCYACCTTGGTCCTAAACCGAACCCCCAACCCACCAATGGCATTTAAACCAAAYGRGRACTCAACTTTTGTCCCCAAATTCACCACTTGTCCCCAAATGTAGGCGTTTTATCGTAAAATTGCCCMCAAACGTCACCAAAAACAAACCCAAATGCATAGTGATGTGAAGTAAATGGTTGTTAGACAGAGAACTGAGGAAGTAAAATGAGTGCAGAGATGAGGTGAAACAATGAATGGTGGGTGTTGTGGGGTGGGGSTATATTAGGAGTGGGGAGGAGAAAAATAGATCCTATGAGTCATTTAGCAGCAGCTGGATCTGGGTTTGACTCCCTGCGATGGGATTAGTAGAAGTTAACAGCACTAAATGGAAAAATAATAACTGGAAAAAAAATCATCAGCTTAATATGATACAACCTGACTGAAGCCCCCCCACCCCCCACCCCCCCTGCCTGAACAAATGAATAAAATGGATTAAAAAAGACCCTGAACAACCTGTAATAATAACACTAGAATCCATTATTGGTATCATTTTCGGGGCGGGAAAAAAATCTGCGAGAAATGCAGAACTGCAGCTGCATCTTAGAAAATAATGAGTTTGGCAGCTTTTACCTCTGCACCCTAAATCCCCCCTTTCTGCTTCCTCTCCATTTAACTCATCCCTTTTACTCCTGCACATCCCTGTGTTTTTACACGTTCAGAGGACACACAAACAGATGCAAAATGTGTGTGAGTGTGTGGCAGAGGAAAACACTGTCAGAAGCAACAGAAATAGCAGTAAGACTGAGAGGGGGGAAAGATAACAGCCCCTGCTGCTGTGTGGGTGTGACACAGCCGAGCTTCATCGTTCCCACTCTCTGCAAAACTCTGGGGGAAAAGAGGGGGACTGGGAGAAATCACAGGGAAAAAATATACAGAAACCAGTGGTTTTATTTTCTGTCCTGCCCTGCTGGAAAGACTTGAGCTGCTTGTCTGATGCTCTGAGCTGCTGCTCGTCTCACAAGCTTTGACAAAAACGTTTTTTGAAAAACCACAAAAAGCTGACAGAGTTAGCATTTTAAGACCTGAAAGAGAAAATACGCACGTAAAGGTTTATTTTGTTTGTTTGAGCTGAGGTGAAATGCCATCCTGTGACTCGTTGGTTCAGGTCTGAGTGAAGCTGAGCGGTCTGTCGAACTGAAATGTTTGGTTTAACTTTGTGATGTGATGCTAGACTTCATTGAGGACTGCTTCTGACTGATGGATGAATCTATCTCTAAGCTTCTGAACATAATTTATAATAATCTACAATAGCAGGTTTAGTTTTAAATCTGGTCAAACAGACAAGAAAACAAAGTAAAATCATTAATTGTAAAAAAAATTGTCTACACTTTTTCAGATAAAAGGAATGTTTTGCAAGATGTAAACAAGGACAGGATGCAATATTTTCATATCTCACAAACACAAATTTTATTCACAACAAAACAATAAATATAGCAATTGTTTCAACTAAAATATTGCATCATTTCTTGGAAAATAATAAAATAATTTAGAATATTATGGCAGCAACGTACTAC
>NW_013952405.1:6501632-6512275 GCF_001266775.1 Austrofundulus limnaeus
AGTATACACACACACACACACACACACACACACGCACACACACACACAGACACACACACATACATAGCTTAAAACCAACAGCTGCAGTATTTTAGACAATTTTACAGATGTTGAGCTAAAAATAGACTTGGAAGTATTTGAGACTCATCCTCAGCACATTGTGCTAACATATAACACATAATCTTACACATATGATAAAAGTTCATGCATGATTTCATTTACAAGGTTGGAGAAAAACAGCTATAACTTCTCAYTTTGAGATGATTGCAATTTATGACTCTGGCATTGAAAAGCAGCCGGTGATGCATTCCTTTGAGTCTTGAGAGTTTTGTTGGAAGAACATGCAGTGTCTGTAAACCCAGAGAGTTAAAATGTATTTCCTGACATTTAGCTTACATGTCCTGGATAAGAATGCATACTCAGCTTTTCATAAAACTTTAGTCAAAAATAGTTGAATGTTTGAAGAAAAAAGGGGTCAGAGCCATGACGAGCTGAAACAACTGTCATTAGATTGTAACTGATGTGTTCTTCCATTCATCTGGAGTCATTTTTAGTCCTTATGTTCTTTTACCATCTACTTCCACAGAACAACTCTGACTAAGTCAAGATACTATAAGCTGACCACATTATTGTGGTAAATAAATACTAAAGTCAAGAACATTCAGGTGTTTTTGTTTGTGTAAAATCATGTCACACTGAGAGTTTCTTCACTTTGGAGATTCAGTAAATCAAAAAGAAAGTGTAAAACAAGACAAAAAAAAAAGAAAAGATAAGCCTACACTTTCACAGTGAGTAAATAAATTTAAGGAAATGAGGATGTGTTGTGTTCCGATGAGGATGTGTTGTGTTCCTTTAAAAGTTGATGAATTGTGACAGAATATTCCCACCAAGACTAACAGTCCAAACTTGTCCACTGCTCTTGTAGAATATCAATAAGTCTCACAGCTGTAACACCTCAACAGCAACAAATCCCCCAAACATCACCTTCTGGGGGACAAACTTTAGAAACTGTATATAAAATGAGGCAGGCAGAATGACTATTATGTCCTGCTGCTGAATGTGAAGAAGCAATGATGTTTTTGCCTSTGTGTTGGTTTGAATGTCTAGTTTCATCATTCACATCATAAGAGGATCTCAGTCTAAAACTCGATCATGAGAGGCGGCGGGAGATATGCATTCCATCAAGGAATGGTAGAGGCCCTTGAATTTTAGTCCCTGAAGTAATTAGAGATGAGAGCTCTTCTTCATCACAGCTATAATTTACACAGCTGGGTCTCCTCTCCTCCTCGCTACAGCATGCTGTGTCTATGAGTGAGGTTCTGTTTACATCGGCCCGGCCCGGCCGTTTACTTCTGTAACATTGTAATTTATCACACATATGATTAAGTAGCCAGAGTCTTTGATTATCTGATTGTCATCTTTACTTGAAATATCGACCTGAAGGAGCTGAATGACGTGCCAAACATCACATCAGAGTGCATCCTGGGATTGTGTGTGTGTGTGTGTGTGTGTGTGTGTGTGTGTGTGTGTGTGTGGGGGGGGGGGGGGTGGCTTGGTCTTGCAGGTGCCTCAGTGCTCATGATTTCCACTTTGAAGTAATGACGTGTGACAGGAATCCATTACTTCAACCCCAATACCCCGTTGTGATCATGTGGGAGCGGGTGGGGGTACTCCATCTCCTTTCACTTCAGGTGGCTGTGGTGAAGTGGTGGAGCAGCCGGCTTGGGACCAGAAAGTCACTGGTTCGACTCCCTGCTAAGCCCACATATCGTGTCCTTGAGCAAGACACCAAGTGTCCAACTGCTCCCTAGGCACTTACTGCCAGCTGCTCCACTTCGGTGTTTCTCATGTGTGATGTTGACACATACATGTCATTCTGCATTGCATCTGATTTTTTGTATGAATGACAATAAAGGGTTCTTGATTCTTGATGTCAAGTTGACTGTAATTTACATGGACTTTCCATCATTTAGCAGGTATATGGATGTTTAGAGCAATCTCACTTTTTTTGTGTGTTTTACAGATTTTTTCCAAAAACTCAGTTTCAAATTTAACTTGTCAGAGCCTTTAGGATGTTAAAAAAACAATAACATTAAATATCCACTTCCAACCCACACTGCTGCTAAAAATAAGTTATTCCCTCTTCATTTCATTCTGTTATTGCTGCAGCCGACAGTCCGCCTGCACCCCCCGCATGTGATTAATAYGGATTTTTTGTTAAAATTACAGATTTTTGAGGCTCATTATACAGGTAAACGTCCAAAGGGGTTGGCATGTGTGAATACAGAGCACAAATCTCATCATTGTATGGGACCATGTTTTGATGACAAATAAAGTACTTTACCTCTTTCATGTTCTCTTTAAAAGAGCTTAAAACTGCTTATTTAATTTTATCTCAATTGATGTTTTGGATTTACATCACYTTGTCAAGCTAGTCAGAGTTATTTTTAAATCTCCAAACTAAGACTGTTAAAGCTATCTACAACAGGTAAGATAATGACTGTTTAAAAAATGTCCTAAAGAACCCCACTTCAAAAGATCTGCACTGTTGGTTTTAAGCACACACACAGGACATTGAATAGAAATTCTAGTCTCAACCTGATTTCAATATTCTAATTTCAGGAGATCTAAGTTTGACTCCGTACTGTCTGGAAAATATTACAAATATTTAATCTGATCCACCGTATCAGAACACTAAAGCCTTTTGTTCCTTTTGTCCTTAAATATGATTTATTTGAGTCTCACGGAGCAGATTTACATCCTGATCCTGYACAGGAAGGTGGGGACTCTCACTGTGTTTTATCATGGCTGCTATGTTTTTAAATTCACTGTCAGGAGCAGGAGACTGTATCCAAAATGGGACATTCTGAAGGTATTAGATTGTTTACTCCGATAAGTTAACACAGATATAGTGTTATGCCTTTTAAATTTTTTCATTGACGACTTGTAGAATGATGTTTTTTAAGCAGCGGATGTGAATGTTTCCAATGATCAGAAGCAGTTATCTGTCTGCCCGTGTGGTTTCTGGTCATTCATCCTTTACAAGCAGACCAGAGGGCCGAGAAGTCAGCAGCTGGTGACGACTCCACGACCCACTGACAGACTTTATGATGTCGCCACGTGAAGCCTCACATAAGGCAGCTTCCTGCTCTCAGAGCCTACAGGAATGAGCTCATATCAGATCCAGCTGAATACATTTATACAGCTGGATCTGTCGTGCTGCGTTCAGGTTTCTCACACAACTCACCGAGCTGTTCTGGAGAAATCTGAGCACACCTTCTGATTTCTGTGGAGCTTTGGTCGGCTCCTTGTCAGTTTTACATTTGTCCATCAAACGATCTGCAGTCTCAGGCTGCTGGATGAAGACTGCTGCCTTTGTAGGTAGAAACAAAACTCACGCAGGGCTTCAAACTACCAACGTACAGAAGCTGACAAGACAGACAGCTGGTTCTGCTCAGTAGTCTGCTGGTGTGGCAGAGGACCTTCAGAATCCAGCAACACAGGCTTTTATTTGACAGTGGAAACAATACCAACAGTTTGGTTTATATAACATCATGGAGAAAATATGGTAATTTTCAGACCTGGGTTGTGTTAACTCTGGTTAGTTATTAATACAAGGTTATATTTTTTAAATAACTATGCAAGAAAAAACAGATGAAAGATTTCATTTTTTTTAATTTCAAGGAAAAAACTAACATTACCAACTGCACAAAGCTACAACTTGCAGGAGGAAGACTTGCTGCTGAAATTTTCTGACAAACTACTGCCACCTTGTGGAMGATAACAGCACTGCAACAGGACATGTTTCATTAGTTTCATGCAACAAACGTGCTGCGGTTTGAGGAGATATTGAATCATATGACTGATGCCAAATGCATTTTAAGTCAATTCCGAAAAACAAAATACTTGCTGCTGGTGCTGCAAAATGAATTAAAAGTTATTTAATTTTTAAGGACGCTGTGTTTAATCTCAAAACATAAAATATTTTGCTAGGCTTTAAAATAATGGGAGCACACATCTGTTATTACAATACAAATATTTTTTCCTTGTGGTTTTACAACATTCGGTGATGCCGCAGCAGTCTKAGAAGGAACTGTGAAGGACAAAAACACAAAGTAATAAACTAATAATCCTACAAAGGAGTTTTACTTATTAGCATCCATGCAGCTTAACCCTCATGCATTCATTTGTTGATAATTAATTTCTCAACTAATTCTGTTTGGAGCATTTTGTTTTCATTATGCTTCTACAGAATACTGAGAAGAAGTCAGTGAGAGGATAATTAAAGAGGTAACTAATCCAAAGTTTCAATAAGCTGAATAACATGGATCAGGATATACTCCTACAACCATTGCATAAATGCAAAGACCAATGCATGGCAAACCCAGGAAACATTTTTTTCAGCTCAGCACCTTTTAAAGATGAAATGTCTAAACATGATTTATTAATAAAACAGTTGTGTTAATTAGGGGTAAATATCCGGTTTTAAAACAACAAAACATCCAATAAATAATTTCAATTCTAGAGGCAAACAAATAAAATTAGAGTAAACATAAACATCTAATTTAAACAAATTCTCTCAACTCGTTTACATGGTTAGTATTTTATTTTTTATTCATTTTGCTCACAAAATCATGATGACAATAGAACAATTCAATTAATCAGTCAGATTTGTTACTTCACTGTAACAAAAAAATAATACTGACAGAAAAAAGTGCTAATCCCATCCAAATAAGAGCTCACAAAYTTAAGTTGTGAAAATATAAGATTGAACTAAAAAGGCTTTCACTGTCATGGTGAACATGTAAAAATTAATGTGCAAGGTTGAACAGATATATGACCAAAAAATCCAAACCAAAATCTACCTGCAGTTTCTTTGCTGCACAATATAAGAGTGGAAAAACTAACATCAGCTGCTTCATAAACTGGTCTCTTACCAGTTAGACCCACAGCTGAGTTATGATCCAAAAAACTCAGAAACACTTCATCTTTCCATTATTTACAAACAAAACTWATTAATCATACAGAAGAAATCCTTTTAGGTTAAATCTTATGAGGTTATTTACCTGGTTTTACAAACTCCATGCCACTAACAAACAAATGAAGGATTCAGTGTTAATGTTATAAAAACACAAAAAAAAAAAATCTAAGTAAGAAACAAAATATGCACCATATTTCCTCATATTGACAGCTAATGTGCCTTTAAATAAAATAATAATTGTAAGTATATATACAATATCTGTGATGCCAGCTGTTATGTTTTTTTTTTGTTTGTTTACCTACAAACAGCCAAAGTGACAAATAATAAGTCAACAATGACAAAGTCAATGGAAGAGCAACAAATCTAATGTGCTGGTATGAAAAATACTAAATAATAGTAAACTGTTTCAAATGGCAACATTTAATACAGTTCAGGATAACCTTTTTMTATTTAATTTCAAAAACCATGATTTAACAGCCAGTGTTGAACAAAAACACAAACAGCTTATAAAGAAAGCAATGATGTCAGAACACTGAGCTCACCAGTTGTCATCTTGCACTCAACTCTTTTAAGATATATTTGTGAACTTTCTTAYGAAGCTCTCAGATAGGAGGCCTCTAGGTTTCAAGTCCTCTTCTGAGAATGGGAGATCTTCTAAAAGGCTGTTTTCCAGTCTCTCAATAAACTCACTGCAGAACACTTCAGACCTGCTGGATGGAGCACAGGGGGCGCTGACAGACTCGCTGCGCTCACTCATCACATCCTGATCTGACATCATCTGGCTGTTCTCATCTCCATCCTCTCTGTGCTGATTGTTGATTATTTTGGCTTTAACGTTCTTCTTCGTGGCAGAAACAAGCTTAATGATGTTGAGGTTCCACCCATCTCCAGCTCCTCCTCTGCTTTTGTTAGGGGTGAGTTTCACACTGGGGTCTACAAGGATACATTCAGAGACCCTTTCACGGCTGTCAGTCTCCATGTCCTCCTCAGACCCTTCCTGTCCCACACTGTCTGCCTCCCAGACGTCTTCACACGGTGTCACAGGTCCTTTTGCAGGAGAATCAAATAACACTCCTTTGGGAGCAAGAGGTCTGAAGTGTCTGCGGTAAAGACCAGTGAACGCTGAGGAGCTGAGCTGGTTTTCAGGCAGTCTCAACATGTAGTGCTGGACAGACTCGGGAACGAGGATCTCAGWGCGTTTTCTATGTGGCAGTAAGGCAGACAGACTTCCAGGCAGAAACTGTCCAACAATGGGCACGATAGATAAAGGCTTCAGAGCAGAGACAAAGTCCTCCAGCTCCTGATAAGAGGAGTGGTCTGAATAGGGCACTACATGGATGTTTGGGTGGAAGGAGATAAAGGGCCTACTGGTGGGCAAGATGACCAACGTGGGATGTTCTTCATTCCACTGCTCCAACGCTGCAGCGTTGATCTGTGACTGCTCCACGGCCCGGATACGACCKGCTCCCGGCTTGGTGGTGAAGACGTCGGGCTGCTCCAGAGCCTTGAGGGTCTCCATTTTCTCAAAACTCACCTCGACCCAGGTTTTAAACGTCATCGCCAGCTCGTATAGGAGAGACTCCTTCCCCAGACAGTACACACCTGCGGGGTAGAGTGTGGCGAACACAAAGTAGGATCTAGGTTTAGAAACGGGACATGGTTGGATAAAATCTGAGGAAACAACAGATGGATTTGTGTTTTCAGCTGCATTTATGTGTCTATCAGCCTTAAAATAGTAACCTTAGGTTATAACTGTTCAAGTATGGAGGCAATCTTTGAGCCAGATCAGGGGTCTGCAACCTACGGCTATGGGGCTACTTGTGGCTCTTCAGTCCCTCTGCAGTGGCTCTTTGAAAATATGACCAAACATAACAGAATAATGTTTTTTTTTTGTTGTTGTTTAACGTTTTTTAATACTTAAAGTAAAACCTGCTGGCTCATGCTAGCCTGTTGTTTACTTAAATAATCCAAGATTTTTCTGACTTTTCTCTCAAATCCACCAGGGTTACCTTTAAATACCTTTACGACTACATAATAATAAGAATTAGAAAAAAACATATGCTCGAATAGTTCAGTTGTACTTGTTTTTATGAAATTCGGAGTCAACTTTATACAGTATTTTTCTTGTTTACGTGAATCTTGTCTTTTTATTTGTCCTGATGTGCAAAGATAATAATAAATAATACAATTCACAATATATTGTTTAGTTTTATAATGTCACCTCCACTGGCCATAAASTTTCCTGAAAGGCCTYCAAAAGGCCCAYGGACCACCAGTTGATAATCACAGTTGCAGCTTGTTTTGTGGCTCTGGACTCATTTTATTAGTGAGCCAAGCAGCAGAAATGGCTCTGTTGATTGTAAAGGTTGCAGACCCCTGAGCCAGATAAACACTTTTCAGAAATGAATAATAATTACTAAGTTTTCAGGGAGGATGGGTTTACAGATAGAGGAGAACACTTGATCCATATTAACTCACCTATAACAATATTGTGGTTAGGGTGGCTGCGAATGAGCTCTTTGATTTGTTGAGTGGCTTTCTGTCTGGATGGCAGGGTGCGGTTGGGGTCACAGTTGGTGTTGTCCAAGTACAGAACATCTATAGTGGTGTTGGTCCTTAAACACGGCTCACGCAGCATCGAAGGAGAGTATCTAAAGTCCCCTGAAATTCAGAGTGGCAGCTCTTAGCGTTAGTCTTCAGAATACAGTTCCTCAAAAAAAATACTGTCACAGAAGAAACTGACCGGTGTAAAGGATTGAGCCAAAGTAGCCCTCAAACAGAAACATGACAGAGCCTGGACAGTGGTTGGCATCTATAAGTGTGAGTGTGAGCTTCTCTTTGCCGATGTCGTCCAGAGGGAGCAGGTACGGCTCACCGAGCTCTAGMGGATGGACCCACTGGTCTTTCACCTGAACAGAAACAGAACTCGTCAGTAACAACCCAGACTATAAAAAAGTCTAATAATCTTYACATGTAACAATTTAGATCATTCCCTTGGGAGGATAATCTTGAACTTAGCCACATCTACTGTAAATGTATTTCTACGTCAGTGAWGAGTGCTGATATTTTAAATTAAACTCCTTACAGACCAAAAATACAGCTGACATGACATCATCGAGCATCCCTGGTAGATCTATTAAAACATGTATTAGTTTAATTAATTCTGATTGCCTCAGTTTTTTATCTTCATAAACACTAAAACACTGAAGCTATTCTGACAAAACTGCAGTAATCCAACACTTTTTATATAAATACTGACATGTTACATGAAGATGTAATGTTAAATGATCTTGAATAGAAGCATTTAATACTTTGTATTAATCCATATGTAATTGCAACTCATTTTGGATAAACAAACAACTTAATTCTATGTTTTAACACTTTCTCTCACAAATAAATTTGACTTGTGTTACTGACAACACCCAGGAGTTCTGTTCAGATATTCCAGTTGACCATGTGAGTACGGCTGCCACGATTAATCGATTAATCGACGACTAATCGATTATTAAAATAATCRATGACTAATTTAATAATCGATTAATCGTTTTTTGTATTTTTTGTTCTTTACTTTGTTTTACTCTCCAAACTGCTTTGACACCTTCCACTGCCACATCTGCCTTTCTGTCCTTGACACACAGCGCAGTAGTGGTAACTGGGGTAGGCCGTGGACGTCACAAGACATTATACAGACAGGCTCTGGTATCATGGCTACCTGACAACAGAGCTGAAAGTGTGGGATCATTTTAAGAAAATGAAAGAGAAACCTGTGCAATATCTGCAAGGCAGAACTTGCCTTCCACAGCAATTATTTTTAGTTAGCATATAGCTAAAATCTAACGATGGTTATAAAATAGCAGCTGCATTGTGGCACGATAAGCTGTATGTTTTATATTCAATTAACGTATGATCCGATTAGACGACTAATCGAATAAATCGGTGATTAATTGATTATTAAAATAATCGTTTGTGGCAGCCCTACATGTGAGAACAACATTAAAAATGGAATAATAGTTTCATTAAAGCCGGTAAACGGACATATTACAATATATCTTATACTGGCACAGAGGTTGTAGTCATTCAGGTGATGATAATATTTCAGAAATGAATATGTTTACTGGAGAAACATCCTCAATAAAGAAAGTTCAGTTGCTTTTCATTCAGGCACCAATAACTTTATTATTAATTGTTAATTGGTGAAAATGACAACCACTCACCTTTGAAAAGTGTCTGAATGAGATTTTTACAACGCTGTTTACTTGCTTTTAAGCAACTTTCAGACCGAAATACAAAATACAGTGGTACATTAGAAAGTACTGAATAGCAAGTAATTAACCTGATTGATTTCACCTGTGCTTCACTTTCTGCTCTGTTAGGTACAAGCTTCTCTGATGAGCTGAGACATCATCATCATTTTATTTATCATACAAATGGCACTGCATATACAGTAGTATACAGTAACAATTTAATGGATAACACAACAAAGCTTATTGCTATTGTGGTCGAGACAAATACTCAGAATAAAACCTAAAATWATTTTATTTCACGCCATTATACYCCACAAGAAGATTAATTATAYTTCAGAGCCAGTGTGTGACACGCAGAGCTCCAGACCCTCCTCCTCACCTGCAGTTTGAGTTTGAGCAGCGTGGCGGTGGTCGAGGAGCAGTAGATGGGCCGGTTGCTCCATGTGGAGGTCAGACCCACCGTGTGGTCGCTGTGCATGTGGGTCAGGAAGAACAGCCGGGTGCCTGGACACTTCCGGACATGCCAGAAATCTACAGCCAGCGGTGTGTGGGGGATAACCTTTCCATTACAGCTCATTGTGAGGGTTYACGCTCCTCCTCCTGGAGTCCTGTAGCCAAGGAAGTATCAGGTAACTTTCCACTACAATTTTTTTTAGCGTTTGTTACTTAAAAAAATAAGTTTGCCGATTTAAATAGGTAGGGTTTGGATTGTAGCCACCGCTAACAGCTGTAAACAACTAGCACATCTTAAAACTGCCTCTCATCGTGTTGCTTCACGACGCTCTTATTTATAATTTGCAATCAAAATTTTTCTTGTCTCTCCTGGAAATCACAAAGACGTGGCCTGTCGACATTTTTCACCGTGTTTTCGTACCCCGCCATCTCTTTTTTCAATTTGTTTACCACCTCTTCCGGGTTTGTGATGATGATGCGTGATTTAAACTCTAGCGCCCTCTACAGGCTGGAGCGTTGTAGCTTCATTCTTTGAGAAATRTATGGCAAGCGGTTTATGTATTTATTTGATGTGCTTGACATTAGGTTACTTGTTTGAGATTTTAATGCATTAGCTACACGTTTGGTAACACCAGTCCAACATACTGGTGCCCTAAATCAACAAACACTCTTACTAGAAGGATATTTGTCTGTAAACTGGTGGCACATTTGCTCAGAAGTATGACTTTTCACAAGTTGAACTGTCTGGACCCCCTGCAGCCTTRTGTCCCCTTAGATCTTAGCATCATTTGCTTTTAATTGTCCAGAGGTCCAGGTTGGTCCATTGAAGTGAACGGGTCTTTAGTTGTCCTGTGGATCAGGCTGGTTCACAAAGATGATCAGTCATAGGCTCGTAATCTTGGAAAACCTCATCTTCATATCAGACAGGTTTTAATTCTTTGTGCTTTTAGGTCACATTGTTACAC
>NW_013952405.1:6512360-6528393 GCF_001266775.1 Austrofundulus limnaeus
TTATCATAGTTTAATTTGTTTATACCTTTTTTTAATGCTCTCTTGTAATTGGTACTGTTTTTCAGATAGAATTTTTAGCCATTAAAATTAATGCAATGTTATTAGGAGCATTTTTTGTACTGTTGTTCTTTTTCTTGATTCCCTGCTAGAGAGTTAAAATAAATACCTAAATAAAGTAAAACTTTTTCTTCAAAAGGCCACTAGAGGGATAGTCAGCAGACAGTAGTGTGTAAAGATGAGAAACTGAGGTAATTTTTTAAGGGGGGGGGGTAATAATTAAAAAAATACCTTTTTTTAGCCTTGTCATGTTGTAATGTCATTCTCTCATCAAACTCATACCCAGAGTGTTGCCTTGACTCATTCATGCATGTWTGACAAATCCTTGAATCTCCTGTGGAAACAATATGGAGTTGTGCAAACGCTTGCTGGTACAAAGCACCGTCTATTTGTACAAAGCCCCTCCCTGTAGCTCAGTCCCCAGCCAAGCACTCGCCCCACACAGCACCCCTCCACCGAAGGACTGTTGTGATTACATRCTGAAGAGGGAGTGTCAGAAATTGTAGCAGGTTCTTAAAGAGATAAAGGCCAATTTCAAGGTGTTTTCAAGAGTTACTTGATTGTGGGTTACAATTGAACTATGTGCCTGGAAAATACATGTGTATTAAGACACATTTTTTCACAATAATGCTGCATAAGAGGAGCCAAAGTTATGTTATATATCACGCTAATAAAATGAATATAAAGTGCATATTTGCTCAATATCTGTTCCTAAAAGAGAGGCAGATTTTGTGTATTTCCACTAGATGGCAGTATCAGAAAGCAAAAGATTATGTTGCAACTTATTTATTTATTTATTTATTTTTTACACAAAACATACGTTTTTTTAACCCGGTTCTCCTTTTCTGGTTGCAGGGTTCTGGAGCCTATCTCCAGCAGTGATTGTGTGAGAGACCCAGCACAGGAACACGTAGAGACAAACAACCATTTAAACAATGATGTAAAAGCAATATGTTCWCTGCTCATTTATGAATACATGATCTTTAATGCAACAAGAAAAAAAAATCTTCTTTGTGATAGGGTTGGGCAATATTGGCAAAAMAATTAATCACAATTAATTGTGGTATTTAGCCGATAACGATTAATTTGACGATTAATCCCCTGGAGTCCCTGGACCCCCTTATGTCCTGGTCACATGACCAATTTAGTGGGAAAGATTTGCTCCTCATACCAATCTGTTCCAAATTGTGTCAAAATTACAGATTTCAGGGTGTACATCAACTTTTAAACTGTGTTGATAGATAAATAAATTACAGAACTTTAAAAAAAATGTTCATCATATTTGAAGTATAAAGGAGCAGCGAGTGGACTCTGCCTGGTGGCATTAATCGTATTAATCCTCAAGTGCCAAAAAGTAATTAATGTTTTTCTGACGATTAATTGCACACGATACGATTATGCCCAACCATACTTTGTGACTTGCGGCAGNGCAATATGTTCACTGCTCATTTATGAATACATGATCTTTAATGCAACAAGAAAAAAAAATCTTCTTTGTGATAGGGTTGGGCAATATTGGCAAAACAATTAATCACAATTAATTGTGGTATTTAGCCGATAACGATTAATTTGACAATTAATCCCCTGGAGTCCCTGGACACCCTTATGTCCTGGTCACATGACCAATTTAGTGGGAAAGATTTGCTCTTCAGAAAAACCCATTCCAAATTGTGTCAAAATTACAGATTTCAGGGTGTACATCAAATTTTAAATTGTGTTGATAGGTAAATAAATTACAGAACTTTTTAAAAAAAATGTTCATCATATTTGAAGTATAAAGGAGCAGCGAGTGGACTCTGCCTGGTGGCATTAATCGTTTTAATCATCAAGTGCCAAAAAGTAATTGATTAATGTTTTTCTGACGATTAATTGCACACGATATTATTATGCCCAACCCTACTTTGTGACTTGCGACAGCGTGTTTTTCTTAAACAACCAAAAAAAAAAAAGTCAAACGCTTTTATGCATCAGGGATTTTTCTTGTCCTAAATTTTTTTCTAGCTTATTTTGTCCTAGATCATCAGGAAAGGGTATTTTCCTAATGGGGCGTTGCTATGGAGATGATTGCAACTGACTGCAGTTCCCCACCGTTTTGGTTTTTCATCTCCTGCTTTGTGGGATTATACCTGAGATTTCAGTGCGGTCCATTTCTTATCACACAGTATGTGTCCCTTCACCTTGKTGCACTTTAATCACACTCTGTTGTGCAGTTAATTATCCTTCACTCTCCAGTGCACACACACAACACACACGTAGACTCACACTGTGCAGAATATTATTTGATTACTACTGTGAAAGCTCACCTGCACACAGCTGGGAGCCCTACTATTGTTGACTTTCAGTGGATTACAAGGAAACAATTGCAGGGTAAGAAAATTTAATTACACATTTTTGTGTAATGCTTTAGTATGAGTGCTGGCATCGGGGATCCTATAGTTTAAATATAAATAAAAYCCTCCCTCCTGAATGCGAGCACAGTGACAGGAATACAGATAGGCAGCACTGCTTATGTGTCAAACTGAAGGATGCAGAGGTTATGAGAATAAGTTGGTGTTTCTGACATCTTTATGTAATAAAAAATGTGTTGTCAGACAGCAGCAGAGATGCAGTGAAAACAGATGGCTGCACAGCCTGTAATCTGCCACAGCCGTTATAAAAGACATCTCTTTGAATCCTCTGCACACACTTGACTTGAGTGAGCTGTTGTGACCTTATTTACTCAAACGCTGTCAACTAAATGTTTTAAACAGTGCTTATAAGCATTGTGCTTGTCAGGTTCAGGGATATATCCAGCCGTGRTTTTGATGACTAAATGAAATTGGTCGTCCTGCAAAACCATCGCATCTGCAGCTCCGTCTGATTCCTCTCATCTCCGGCGTCATTATTTATCGATCCCACGGGAGCGGAGAGCAGTTCAAGCCCTCTTCATTGTGTCCATTCATCAGAATTAACACATTTGTGCAGTCAGGGGGTGATGGCGGTTTATGCTTTATATTTCTCCTGGGATGACGCAGCGGTCTTGCACACWAACTCCTGGGGTATTTATGGGCGTGTGTGAGGAGCTAAAAATATTTAGTGTTTGTTCACAGCTAACAGACTCGACTAAAACAAGCTGGTGGGGACACTCGTCTACTCATCCCCTGTTTGGCAAGTGCTCTCACTAATCCCATCTGCTGGTCTCTGTTATTAYTTTTTTCCTGTTGTGTTCTTTCCTCCACACTCTCTTCTGGTTTGATTTTCTTGATGTCACTCTTCCTTCCTTTGTAGAGTTCTCTGGTTTACTCTGTACCTCATGTTCTTTTGGCACTTTTTTCACAGAACCAGAGCACGGTGACATGATTACTGYCCCATCCATAATACAACCCACCATCCATTTCCAACCCTGCTGCACCATCTGCAGTGTCAGAGGCGGAGAGGCCGCCATTTCTTCTCACTTCAATAAGGAGGAGCAGTGCTGTGGGTTAGTAGAACTTTTTGTTTGACTTGGTTAGTGACTCAAGTTAATCAAGAATAACCCAAAGTGTGGCACTTAAATGATCCACAATAATCTGTAAAGTGTAGGTTTTAGCTTCTGAATCATGAATAGCACTACACTCGTACTTCACCATCACACACTGAGAGGAAAAATGACCCCATCATTCAGCAGAGCTCCAAGTGGTTCCTGGCAGGATGCAAGGGTGTCACTGGCAGAGGGGACTGAAAGCTTCCATAAAAATTTCAGCCTAATAAGCATGATTGGAGCTGAAGGGTTGGGCTGCAGATAGTCATTAATTCTCTCCATCTATGCACTCGGCTGAGCTCTGATCAATTTATCAACCACACTAGATTTTAATGGAAACAAATGCAACCCGAGCTCCCGAGGAAGAGTGTAAACAAATTTATATAAATCATTAGGCTTTATTAAACATCTGAGTTGGATGAATATTCTCACAAAAGAAACATCTATTTTACTGCTTGAATGTAATGTATTCACCGAATCAAAATGACATTTTTGTGTGTGTACATGTATATTGCATGCAGTGGACAGAATTAGTGCATTTTGACATTTTTTGTGCAAAGAAGAGAAATCAAACTTTAGACTTTGAGTACCAAGATTTGTTGCAGTTTTGCTGAAGCAGGCATGTTTTTTTTTTGTTGCAGAGGTCTTCTCTGAATGTAGAGCAGCCCTGACAGCTCACTGACAGCTCCTTTCTCAGCTCCTTTCTCGCCTTTCTCTCTGCTTTTATGTCTAACCCAGACATTTTTCCTAAAACTAACACTTACTAGTCTATTCCTGACCTTAACATGAAGGAAAACCTAATTCACACCATACCTGTAAACCTAACTAGTAAAGCACAGTAGAGCTGAAAATCAAGTGAGGACACTGAAAAGGTCCTCACTTTATGATCAAAGACCTCACTTTGATAGTAACTATGGCGCAAATGGTCTTCACTCTGTAGTAGAAACAAGCACACACACATCTAAATACAAGGAACTGTGGGTCCTCACAAAGCTGTGTTTACTGGGAAAATGGTCAAAAATTGTCCCCACCAGGTAACAAAAGCATGTACAGACACACACATTGAGTTTTTCGGTCTCCACAGGGACTTTGCATCTACTTTCATTCATTTTTAATATATTTCTAAAGCCTAACTCGACCCCTACCCTAAACCTAACCCCTCAACAGCATTTGAACTTATGGGGTCTGGGCTTGGGGCCCTAAAAGGAGTAGTGGGTCCCCAAAAGATAGTATATTTTGGAAAAATGGGCCTTACAAGGTAATGAATGCTAGAACACACACCCACAGAGTCAACAAGAACATCAAAGTTTCTTTTATTCATCACATCAGTCTGTGCATATGAAATGTTTTGCTCAGCTGGATTTAGAAATCTAATATTAATGTCTTCTATTACAGCGCTGTTGACTCCTCGTTATTCTTCTCATGTAGATCAGAAAAGCAGGTATTCAGCTTCCCTGTTTGTTTAAAAAGGAAGAGGCTGTCGAGCAGAAAACTGTTATGATTGACAGGCACCTGAAATACCTTAGATATTTATTTTTAAAAAATAAGACTTTTAATCTAAGATGAACTTATCCTGAACATTTTAGGCGTTTTGAATGTATAGCTTGAACAGAGCTGTCTGTGTGACTGCACGGTATTGAGAGGTCTCACATTATCTGTTGGCACTTGGAGTATTTGATGAGGATGACTCCCAGCAACTACCACACTCAGTAAATATAAACCTGACGAAATTATAAACATTTTATGGTTATTAGTTCTGGCACCCTTCAAACAGACAAACGCACGAAAACAGCAACTACATTATCTTTTGCCTTTCATTGGTTGGCTATGATAATTTTAATTAAAACATTTAATTGGGATCTAAAATGTAGAATAGATTATAGGAAAAATGTGTTTTTAAGAGAATGTGATTGTGTAAAAATGCTTAGTACAAAGAAACTTTGTGAAAGTATGTTTTTATCTATATTTTAGTAACGTTCAAGGACAGCAGACTAAAACTTGTATCATTTTATTCAATGAGCCCACTGTCATTAAGTTTTATTCTAAGCAGGTGTTTAAAATCCTAAAGTCAGTTTTTATACTGGAGACACCTCGTGTTAAACTGTAACAAAGCACAATGAATAATTGATCATAAAGGCCCCAAAGAAACTGTGTGCTTTAGTGTATCAATATGCATGACGAATAAAGTCTGAGCTCAGAATCAAAGTATTGAACCGTCTTGCTGAAAGCTGCTTCTGCTGCGGAACAAAAACAAAACAAAACTCCGAAATCTTTTCCAGCATTGTTTCACGTCTCCCACGAGGCTGGAAGGAAGCTTATCTGTGCTTCTCCTGAAGTCACATGTTCACAGTAATGCTGTTCAGTGGGGATTGGCAGAGGAAATATATTTGTTTTGTTTGTGGGTGACGGTGTTTTTGTTAGTTTAGCAGCTTAAAGCAACCTGAGAGGGATTGGCCATGAGGAGCTGCAGGGAAATGAGGCTAAACCTGTTTATGCCCATTATTATTTGACTGCTGAAGTGTAGAAACTTCAGAGTTGTACTTTACACTGTTGGTAATGAGACACACACACACACACACACAGCAGGCCGCAAGTTCAGGCATATGTATAAACTCGATACTGCTTTAAAAGGAGCTTAGTCTACAGTTTTCTGATGAAGTTGGTGAAAATCCAGGTGCTGATGTGTCAACGTACAGGCTGTGGATGACAGCTCCTTATTATATTCACTACATGAGCCGGTTTAGGACTTACTCACCTGGGAACACCTTTTTCCTCCAAACTCTTAATTTGTATTTTCTAAAAAAAATCCTAACCTCTGCCTCATTTCTGCAAATGTTTCCTTCCACATGGAGACACAGTGACCCAACACACTGCAATAACTACTGTATGCTAAGTTGTAAACATACAGTATGCTTTACCTATCCATTACCTTTTACCTGCTACTTCCTTTCACTGGTGCCATATGTAACAGTCACTGTGCGAGGGGTGGGGTACAACCTGGACAGGTCTCCAGTCCATCACAGAACCATTCACTCTCTCATCACACCTAGGGACAATTTAGAGTTACCAATTAGCCTAACAGTCATGTTTTTGGTCTGTGGGAGGAAACCAGAGTAACCAGAGAAAACCCATGCTTGCACCGTGAGAACATGCAAAGATATCCAGCTGGGATTCAATCCAGCAACCTTCTTGCTGAGAGCCAACAGAACTGAGCCTCCGAGGCCTCTTGATGCATATCGTAGTTTGTTTGCTTTATATTGTTGACAGCTCAAAGTGATGAAAACTTTTCATCCTAAAAGAATTGGTGTAATCACGACAGTGTTTGGTTTGAAAACGTGAGCGTGTAATCTGTTCTTAATATTACGTCCCGCTTTGGGTCTTAGATTAGGTTGAGGTGTGGTCTGAAGTTTAAAAGAGGATGTGGTTTGACTGTCAACATGTAAATGCAACAGATTTAATTTTTCACTCTGGAATCCATTTTCAATAAAATACTGTTTATGGGCTCCTAAAATACAGTTTATTTGTGAACACTGTTAAATAAAACTAATTTTACAAAAACAATACAGTGCGAACATGTATTAGGGACTATTTTACTTGTAAGTACAGATTAATTTACACTGAATTAAGCAGTAAATGTATACAGAAAGTCAATTATTTTGTAGTTTACCAGTTAATGTTATAAGTAGCAGAGATCAGTCCTGACATGATCAATGAACCATCGTCAGGTAGCTACGAGCCGAGAGGTCTGATGATGATAAAGAGACTTCAGAGGTTTATAATCTCCTTTACGCCATAAATCTGACGACAGTAATGTGACYGTTTTGTGAGGTTTGCAATCACTTAAAAGCAAAGTCAGTAAATGTCACACATGAGATCAGCACTATTCACTCTGTTTAAAACCTTTCTCCCCTCCTGTGGGATCAGGCAGCTGAGGAGGGTTTTTTTTTCCAGAAATATTAACAATAAGTTACTTGTCCTGAGCAGATTTAATTTTAATTCATTTTAATTTGAATGTTGAAAATTGTCACCATAGTTTATTCTGCTCTTTGTGCCTAAGCTAAGTTGTGAATTCATGTTGTGCAGAAGGAAAGAGTTGGAATAATTCATGCTTCTCCTGTTGAGCTGACACAAAACAGCTTTATAAAATCTTTTCCACTTGTTTATTWTTTTTTTCTTGGAAAATTGACCAGTAGAAATTAGACCTCCTTTTATCCATAGTCAAAACAAACTTGTTCATTTTTTTTTTGTTGTTGGTTGTTTGCATCTTATTTTCACAATTTGAATATTTTGGTGATATAACCTGAACAAATAGGTATAAATATTGATGTGTACATTGTAAAAAAACAAAAACAAAAACAAAAAAAAAAACAGGAAGTAAAATATATTTGCTATGTATGCAGACTAAGAAATAAGCTTTTACAATGTACTGAGTACATATTTCAGTAAATGAGGGATTTTATTTGTTGTTTTTAATGAATTTGTACAGCTCTGGAGCAGGAGCACCTAATATGTCTAAGCAGTATTATATAAATATTGTCTATTTTTTATGTCTATTAAGTTTTTCATTTTTATTTCAATTTAATCTCCTGAAAAACAACATCTGTGAATCTAAATCCAGGTCCATGGTTATCAAATTTATAGCAGCCAGATGTGCACACACACAAATAAACCCAGGTGAACATCTGAGCTCTTCACTGAGAAAAGCAAAATAATTTTAAAAATTCCTCTTTTATCTCATCTCTCCTCTGCTCATGTACCAGATGCCAAGATTTAGTGCTTGTATACAAGTCCTGCTTGGTACCAGCTGCAGTTGGGGTAAACGGAGGTGAATCACACACATGTTAGGACTGCAGAGAGCTAAGAATGCTGATGCAACAGCTTTGAATGTCATGCAGAGGAAACTTCACCCGACTCTGAAAACCAGAGTAATTAAGACGAAGCTCACCAGAAAAGTCTTCTCGGTTCCCGCAGACTTATTGACTCTTTGTCAGTTTCAGTTTTCAGCTCTAAACTGAGTCCAGCAGCTTGTTAATTAAACTCTTTGTGATCAAATAGGTTTCAGTTTAATAAACAGCTTTGAATAACTCAAAGTTCAAGTTCAAGTGGGGATTTTGTAGAAACGTTAATATCTTACCTGTTTGTAGATGGCTTTTTGAATCATCTCAACTGATCAGATTGATGTTTTTTTAGTCTCAAACTTTGACAACATAAAGCTTAAAGTGATTTTTAAATTTCATTCCAGGCTCTGTTGCTCAGGCTTCATTCTGCATCCAATTATCTGCAAAGTTTGTCCATTCAGACGAGCTCCGAGCTCCATGACAACCGTAAACTGCTGTTCACCACGAGTGAGATGACATTTTCAGACGCAGAGCTTCCTGAGATCATTTTTCTTTATTAACTTCTCTGCTTCATCAAGCTTCAAAGCTGAAGGTAAGTTCAAAGAAAATATAAAACAATTCACTGACATGTTGTAGTCTTCATTAATTTAACAGCTTGACAGCAGAGTGGAAAGGTTAAAAAGAATGGGTTGAGGGGTGGATTTGGTTTTTATTTTAAGATTTGAAACCTGTGTTTTGACAAGAATGTGTTCGTCTCAAGCTTTCAAGTCGAGTTATAAATAATTTGAGCTGAAACCAATTAATTAGGTCTGAAATATTTCAAGTTGGTATAAAAAAATCAGGCCTGAACTGCAAGAAAAGAAAGCCACAGCTGCTGAAACAAAACTATTGCTGTTTTTATCTCATGGACTCACTCATAATAGTTTATCTCCAAGGTGAAACAGAGGACAAAACAGGCTTAAAAACTATAGATTTATAAGCCAGCATTCAAAATATTAAACTGTCAAAATGATTAATGCATTTTTTAATCTGATATATTTTACCACCTTTGAGTTCATATGAGGAGCTTGTGGTTCATTTAACTGATAAGTAGAAGGAAATTGTTCGCTCTGTGAGCTCCTTCCTGATGTCTGCTGACTCCTGGGGGAGCGATGGGTCTTTTTAGAGGTTTTCTGCTGGAAACCGTTGCCTGCTGTGGCTGAAAAACAGTGCTTCAAGGACAGAGAAACAATAAAAGCATGTCAGCTCATGTAACAACTTTACACATTGTTTTGTCATTTCTATCAGTAATCTCAATTGAAAAATTGTTTTAGAAATTAAACATTTCTTTTTACTGCACTTAAAAAAATCTAATTTACTTTTCTTTTTTTCATGTTAATCTCTCTCCTTGTTCTGTCCTTTTGACCTTTTAAAATAAACACTCTGTCAGTTTAAWTAGATCTTTTAGGTCAGAATTGCAAACAAGGGGTGAAATATTAACAACTTCAGAGATCAACAGAGTTAAATGATGTTTTCCGTTAATCACCGAGGACAGCAGCAATGAACTGAGAGAGGTTACAGAAATATCCATCTTAAACTGGAGGCAGCAGAATGACTGTTCGTCAGATTGTGAAGTACAGTTCTCAGATGGAAACCTAACAAACTGATTTGTGGATTTAATTGTGTMGATGTTGATTGATCATTTGTCTTTTATTTTTTTTGCAATATTTTCAATCTAACTACTTCACTTTGGGAAACGTTCGGATAACAAATATCAGGATCTGCGTTGGTTTTCCTTTTCTTCTTCTTCTTCTTCTTGTGGTGTTTAATGGCTGTTGGCCATAAACTGAAGGTGTGCATTACCGCCACCTACTGGTATTGGTTTTCCTTTYGTTTTCTATTGTTTTCTTTGTTTCCTCTGTGAATCCCTGCCTCTGTGTTCTTTAGCTCCTCCCATCTTCTCCCCAGGTGTTAATCATTCCCTCGTTAACTCACCTGTATATTATGTCTGTCCTGTCTTTACATTGTGCTGTCTTCTCAGCCATTTGCTTTGTCTCCCTGAGTTACTTTCTTGTCGCTGTTTTTGTAAGTAGTTGCAGTCCTGTCAGTATCTTTTGTAAATGAATATCAAGGATTTTTGTTGTCATGCATTGTTGGCACAATAAAATTGAGTTTGGTGCACTCGGCTCAGTATTTACAAAAGGACTGTACAGTCTAAACAAAAGAATTATAATTTATTTTAAAGTACAAGAAAAAGTAAGTTGCTACATCTTAGAATGTTGATTTTCATTTTATTTTGTATCTTATTTTTTATTTGTTTAGGCGTTTGCTTTTTTGCACTGGTCATCACTTTGTTCCCTTTGAGGAGTTTCAGAAAAGGTTTTGGATTATTTTAGCTTTAATAACTCAATTTCAGCTTCAGCAAATTTCAGCAGTTATTTAGCACTCTGCGTTCTCTAGTTTTGCTTTTGTCAAAAATATAATTTTTACTGAAATGACAGGAACAAAACTACAGCAAGCTCTGCCCGTTTGGTCAACAAAGGAAAAATGCAATGGAGTGGTTGATTTTTTTTTTGTGTGTGTGTGTGCGCTGAAAACAACGTGGTTTCAAGCAATCAACACAAATATTTTGAAAGCTGTAAAGATTACCAGCCAACCTCAGTCTCCTGCCTCCATAACAGCTTTTCAGCATCATTGTCAGCAGCGCTCTCATTACCATTTCATGAGGCCGAGTTGGCGGAGAGTCTTTGGCAGAGAGCTGTACGCCTAAGAACTCTGTTAGAGTGAATTAATTTAAAACCGGATTCAGATCCCAGCTCCAGATATTTTTAGTGCCTTCACATGCAGAGGCTGCAGGGACCAAATGTCCAGAGCTCAGACAGGAAAAGGCAAAAAGGAGGCTCTTCTGGGACCTTTTCTGCTGAGCTGATAAGAGCTCTGAATGGAGAAGTTAGAGGCTGTGAATCATTTTACTTTAATGCAGTAACCCTCTCAGGTTTATCTCTTTCAGGTTAGGAAAATCTTCAGCATATTGTTTCTTCAACTGACTCCTTAAATACATCAAGCTTTCTCTGTAATAACTAAAKCACTAGAACAAAATAAATATTGTGRAACACCTCTTTAGCCAAAGTCATGTTTACATGATGAATGACTCCCACAGCTGAGACAGCTGCTGCAGGTGATAGTCTGAACAAATCATCATCAGCTTTCTGTGTATCAGAAACTGGACGATGTGTCTGTTTATCTTGTTGGTAGAAGATAAGCTCTGAGGGATGAAAGAGAGGGAGAAACAARCAGAAAACTCAGCTATTCAGTATTTTCAACTCTGGCCATTTTAATGTTTTTATTCAGTATTTTTATAGATTTTCCTTTTTTTKKKGGGGGGGGGGTGGCTTTTGCAGAAGATTAACATAAAAATTTAGAGCTTTTGTTTTTGAACACACATTGAAAATAAAATGTACACATTGTGAGTTTTAGATTAATTCAAACTCAGCATATATTGAACAAATCTTACAACACTTGATGTATTTGTTGAGGATGGCTCTCATCTACTACCACACCAAGATTKAGCTATTTTTAAGATTGACTGAGTWAGTCATTTTTGTGTTCACGGTTATTTTGCTGGGGCCGCCATTTTAAAGCTATTCAATGTAAATCTAGTCAAAAGTTTCATATAAACTTGCTGATTCATGAGATTCTGCTAACAGACATGGGTAAAATGGCACCGTCCACCGTTTATGACAGCAGTTTAAAAACTAGATTTGATCACTTTTTATGAGAATATAGCAGAAATCCCTCAGATTTTTACTATATTAAACTGATTCAGACAAACTAGTTTCTTCCCTTATTTCRCCAAACAGAATCTGAACTGTAAGAGCAGCCAGTGGGACTAAGAGGGGACTGAACAGAACTCCCTTCCTCTCATATCTCCCCTCACACCACGTGTCTCATTAAGGAGAGCTCGTGCAAATTAATGTCACATAAAAGCAAGTTCACAGGGGAGGACTACCGTCATGCTTAATCAAAAAACCTGCCTCTGCTTTAATGTTTTTCTTAACGGGGTCTCTCATATTAAAGGCTAGAGATGGGTAGAAAAAAACTAAGCTTTTAATTAGTAGAGCAAGTTGGCGACAATATTTCATCTCCTGACAGTTTAATTCTTTTGTAGACGAAAGATGGCAACCTTGGGTCAGGTTGTTTAACTGAACAGACCCTGACCTGGCAGCTATTGACCGCYGGAATGAGAGATGTGATCCAAGACTCAATATCCCACTATTGTCATGCCAGGCTGCTATGTTGACAGTGGACTATTTTGAGACCAACATTAGTGGCAATTAATTATTCATGTCATTTTTCATGCTTTGAGCTGTGCACCAAGAATTGGATTCTCCATCAATTTGAAATCTATAACTATAWGCACTTTTTTCTGACAGAAGCCTATCAGCACAGCTGTATTATGAGGAGTAACTTTTTCAAACCTCATTCAGCAGAAAACCTGTGAGTGTGCAAAGAGCAGCGGGAAGAGGTGATGACATGCTGTCAGCCCCCAGATGTCTCCCTGCCATCGAGGTAGAGATGTGTGACGTCGGTGTAATTGTAAGACAAGATTCCTCCAGGATGGAGAGAAAAGTGCTCCCTAAAAGCTCCCCGACCAGGTGACTCTGAGCTGGTAGAGGGGAGGGGAGACCGAGCAGACTCTTAACAAGACTTGGTAAAAATCCAGTAAATGACTGGACTTCTGAGTCATAGCACTGTGGGTAGTTTATTGCAGTAAGAGGGTGTGTGTGCATAATGGAAAAATCTTACATTTTTACGCCTCAATTATCCAAACAAATGTTATCACATACTTTTAGCTTACTTTATTATTGCTAGACTCACACCAGTTCTGTAGTTGCTTTCCTACCAATTTATTTCTTTATAAGGTGCAACATGAGCAACAGTAGGCAAAAGCAACTCATTGCATTTGAGGTTTAATAACTTGTGGCTGAAAGATAATCACCCATGCTGTAATTATCCAAAAGGAGGCTTGTATTTGCTTAGTTAAACTTTGTTTTGGCCAGGTAGTGTATGTTAGAAAGCATAAGAAAAAAAACCCTGTCATAAATAAAAAGTTCTGCACAAGATAAATGTAAAAACAGAGCTTTGCTTATCTTCATGTTTTATAACYATGTTGAGATGACTTCCAAGTAAAGTTTTGCAATTGTCTTTGCCAGTATTTTCCTTGTGCATGATTATAGATTTAATAAAACAGCTTGGGGCTATTTTTAGTACTATTGCCAACACTAAAACAATCACTGAAATAAAGCCTTCTCATGCAGCTTCCAAGTTCCTTTCTTCACAACAAAATTCCTCAAGCACAGGTTATATAAACAAAAGGCAACACTTTCCTCCAGAATTTAAAAATAACCAAGTAAATTGTGGTGCTACTTACTGAAATGGAACATGTACAATGTGCTGTCCTCATCTACAGTAAAGCTTTCAAAGATGGTTAACCACAGCTTCATCATTGTTAGCAGGCATGGTCAAAACAGCAAAATTGTCAATACATACTGTATAACATACTTGGCTTCAAGATATGAAAAAAGAACAAGGTCATGGTAAAACGTACAGAAAAGGCAACTGATGKAATAAGGAAAATGTTGGAATAAGGGAAATAAGAGTACATCCTCAAACACATCCACATGATCATTTCACACACAACCAGTGTTTATTTAAATTGAAATCTCCAAATCTGTGGAGGGAAATCCCACCATCCCATTTCTCTGACACCCTGGAGATTAGCTGTCAGAAACTTGGTTGAGCTAAGGTTCATCCTCGACTGCATTCTGATTGAAATGATGCTTAGCCTACTGCTGAGAAAACTGTGGGGTTTTACTGTACATTACAACCCTCTTGTAATTAATTTTGCCCTCATGTCTGTATGATGGTCATGCTGTGTGGCAGCGTCTGGAGAAATCGAAAACATGGGGCTGGAAGTGTGAAAATGCAAGCTTTCTAGGAGGCTGCTTTGGGCTTCTTGGTACTGTATAAATGTGCAGAATTCAAAAGATTCAGTACAAAAACAGGAAGAAAAAAAATCAAAAGCAGGAATACTGAGGCTGAGATGTGAAGAATAGATGTTTGAGGAAAAATCTGGAAAAATAAACAATGCTGGTTGTGGAGAGAAAAGGCTGGAAAATAAAAGCTTAAAACCACTGTGGTGTGAGCTGAGTTACAGAGAAACTTCCACCTGACTAAATCTCAAATTCAAACGTCTGTCTCTCATCAGGCAATAACCTGAAGGCAGTCGTGACCTATGGTTTGTTGTTGTGGGAGTGAAGAGACAAGATTCAGGATGTGACCAATGTCAACAAGCTCCAGAGCAGAGAAAGACTGATGTTTGACAAAAAGTTTACACAGTAAAGAAGAAGAAAAAAAGCTAGAGCTTCACTTTTACAATAAGAATTCCCCTTTTTTCCGCATCTGTATTACTGAAAAGGTTTTCCATTAGGAGCACATTTCTGGTTATTCAGATCATCAATAATTCAGCAGAGTTGTTTTATTTGTTACWCATTGGGGGCTTTGAGTGCCCTCGCTGATCTCTGTGTCTGGACCAGGAATGGACCCACAGGTCCTCATTTTAGACCAAGCGTTCCCACAAGACCCCTGTGGTGGGCTGCTTCACCAACTCAGCTTGACCTTCTGGGTTTGGAAGTCATGAAAGTCCAAAAGCATTGACCACAATAAACGCTGCTGTGCTTTAGTAGAAGAACATATAAAGTTTTAAATACAAAAGACCTTGTCCTTTTTTAGCCTGAAACAAACAAATCTAGATGAAATAGTTCTGTGTCTTGGTATGAAGGGCAAGCTTTTAATAGGTCATGTGAGGTGATTTCTTTTTCTTTTCTTCTTAGCCCTACTTGTTTCTTATGGCATCAGTGGTGTTTGATTAAAACTGGGCACAACACAGGGTGACCTCATATGGCTGAGAGGTTTGGACACCTCCCACGTGTGAAAAAGTCTGCAGCTTAGTTTCCAGTTTGAGTGGAGGCTCAGTGGTCAGGTGGTTAACACTCTTCCTCCACAGCAGCACACTTCCTGGCTTTAATCGTGAGTTTATCAGAAGTGAATGAGAGGGTGTACAAATAATTGTTTTCCTTGTCCATAAAAAGGATGTTCAAGGCCTACTTAACCTGCTAGGCCTCTCACCCACCCACACATACACACCCACACAATTTAACCCAATAAATCAACATCACTTGTCTGCACAAACATTAATACCAGAGACACTTTAGTTTTAAAATACCCCCTTTTTAATAGAACTACATCTTATAAAGCAAAAGTCACCCATTCAGTGTCAGACTTTAGATGTTTTATCACTTTTAATGTTTGACCAGTGTATAATCACACTGTGATGACATATTCTAAAATAACTTGTGATTTTTATTTTCACTACTTGGACATTAAAACTACATGACTGGTAATAATACAAGTAAACAAGGCAAACAAAATCAACAGAATCAACATTAAACTTGTCATTTAGATTTTATGTTTGCCACAACCTGTTTCCAAACTGAATAAATTAAGGTCATCTGAATCCCCAAAACTGTCTTATTCTGTGTAGGATTCAAATTTGCAGATAATTTATGATAAACTACAAACATTTAAAATAGAGACTTTT
>NW_013952405.1:6529343-6539563 GCF_001266775.1 Austrofundulus limnaeus
GGTTGGGGGGGGGTTAAACAGAGACACACTTTTACTTAAACCTTGGTCATACACATTTTTTTAGGGTTAATATTGCTTAATTCCAAAACCTGATGCTGCAGAAACAGCAAAGTAAAACAAAAGATGCTAAAAAGCAGTGTGCAGCGTGCTCCCGCTAATGTAGCCTCCGCCTGCGCAGGCTGCGCCTCGCCCTCCTCAAGATATTTTTAGTCGGTGAACATCCTTCCTCAGGTTCTTTTTAAAATAATTTTGATTAGCTCATCATGTGACCTCAAAACGATAGGCCTCCTCAGTGCTGCAGGCCCCTTGGCTTCAGTAAAGATAAGGCCGTGCATTAGTGCAGCCCAGTCCACTGTAAAGCTGGCAACATGCCTGCACCGTCTCCAGCAAGATGTGAGTTCAATGAATGATTGACTCAACTGTGAGGTCAGGAATAAAGAGCAGAAGCTTGTATTAAATAATTGAAACATGCAGCAAATATGGAGTGTGTACACACTCCAGGACAGAAAGACAGTGCACAACAAAACCTTTCTCTGTTTTTTCCATCAAATTTATCAGTTTTCACCAGTGATTCACAATGTTTTGTTTGTCTGTTGTGTTTTCAGTGAACTGTATCCCCACAATGGGTGCCAGGTTCAAATCATCAGCAGAAACTCATCCCGTCATTCTGTCGTACAAATGCAGAGCTGTAAAAGAATGCTAAAACAGGAGGAAACCACAAGGTAAAAAAAGAACTTCACCCTGTGATCTACTGACTTCTATGACACCAACCACTCAGTACTTTCCATCTTTAGGTGCTATTTCAGACACGTTTCGTCAGAGTGAGACCATTTTATCTAGTTTAAATGTTTCTGCTCACATTTTCAGTCTAATGAGTTTTCTGATCATCTTTAACGGTTCGGATGCCAACATTTTGTCTTTATTTTAATCTTAGGAACACACAATTTCAAAGCAGAGAAGTCCCACTGATGGATGTAATCTGTTCTTTACGGCCAGGGTGACGGAGCATATTTCACTGATTTTAGATCTGATTTTATCATTCCAGACGACGACTGAGGACGTCAGCTGGGTTCAAAATAAAAACTCAGTATTCAAGGATGTTAAAGCTTTGATGGTTTCTGCTGATGTTTAGAGACTAATCAAAAATCTATCCTCTTTTAGGATCAAGGACAGTCGAAATAGCCAGGATTTTATATCTGAGGGTAAACTAAATCAGATTTTAGGAAGGCAGATTGGAAGGTTAGAAAAAAAGTTCATATTCCAGGTGTTTTTTTGTGTTTTAATGACTGCTTGTTTCTTGAGCAGATTCTTTCAGTCACAGCAGATATGTTGTTTCTAGATATTGTCTGGATTTCTTTTCTCCTTAATATTGTATTTATGTAAATGTTGCTGAACCTGGCCTGTGTTWCAGACATGGTGAAAAGTTATGCTGGGCTCTTTGGTTTTGTTTAATTTGCTCCGAGTCTTGGAGTCTAAGGAGTTTGGCTCTCGATGTTGGTTCTTTGTGCTTCAGTTTGTGGACGGATCCACAGTTTGGATTCCGCTGATGAGCTGAGGAAGCATATGTGCCGTGAGAAATCTATCAGTATGCAGAGAACGAAGGTTCCTGATGGTCTGCCCTTGGGGTAAAGGGACCCGGACACCTCACTAGATGCTTTAAAGAAAATTGATGAAAGACCTTGAAATGTATTCTTCAGTTAGTTGTGATAGGGCAAGAAAAGATGTTTCTAAAACTAAACATCGCAGCTGCTTGTGAACACTGATACAGATAAGGCAGAATGCACAAATGTGAGATTACGATAATATTCCACAGATAGATGGTTTAGGTGTGTAAAGAGGAAATATGTTAACTCTGGAGCCTGAGCAGACTTGACCTAATCAAAGAATCTCAGTAGATTCTTCACCAACACTGGGAACATCTGGATTCCAGCATCTCTCTCAGTGTGTGTGTTAATCTGCACCTTCATATGTCCTAAACCCCGTGACACGAATCCAGCCGAGACTATCATTTTTCTTCAGTGCTCTGCTCGATGTGTCAGACCACAGAGAATTTTATGAATGATAATACTGAAATCTATGAGGGTAATATATAACGCAGTGTGTGCGCTGCTTTCTTCCATTCCCCTGAGATGAGTGGGCAGACACAAAACCGAGATCATCTTTATGCATTCCTGTCTGGCAGGATTATTGCTCCAAAATACCTTCGTTTTTTTATTTTTTTATTTCTATTTTTTATTTTATTTTTTGTGTGTGGGGGGGGGGTTACAGCAAAAGGGAAATAAATGAATACAGGAGCAGAAATGAGTATCTGTATCACCACTCTGAGACAGAAATAAACAAACTTTATTGTTTGAACAAAGACAGTTATGTAAAGCTTCACCTATTAGGTGTAATTCAGATTACACCTACAGTTTAGAAATTTGTTTTAAGCAAGGGGCCAACAGGTAAACTTATGATTCTCTTTTAAACATTCTACAACACAATTCATCACAGATGCATAATGCTATAGTGATTTACTGTAAATTAAATCATTTTACTGTATTCTGACACGCTTAATGGTGAAATTGTGGTAACTACAGCAGCTGGTGTATAGGAATTAGATGTTTCAAATAAAACACCATAACATGTTTCACAGAAACTTTCTTTAAGTTTACAAAGTTTACATTACATTTCACCTGGTAATGCAAAAGTGATGTTTTTAAAAAAAATGTTTATAAAAGGGCATTCTTGTGGACGACTATGAAATTTTAAAAATTGGGGATGTTCTAAAACAGCAGCAACCATCTTTGATTTTGGCCCCTCTTGAACTAGTAGTGAGCTCAAGCTGGTCTTGTTCAAACTAAGGTTGTTCAAAGTGAAATCAATAACTTTCAAACAGCAGCACAYTTCAAAAGATCTGAAATATCCCCTGAAGTGTTACTATAATTAGCTTAAATAAAATAGATACAACACCATGCCATGGCTTTAAATTGCTACAAGATCGAGTCAACAGATCATTTTTAAAGGTATCAGATTTTTTAATCCTGCAGATATCTTGTTCTATATGCTTTATAACTCTCCAGTTTATTCATAATATTATAGCATGAAGACATTTCAGTCCACCTTCTGTTGACGTAGTTATTGTCAGAGGAAAAAATATATAAATTACTCATCCACTATTTACACAATCGTTAAAAACCGGTGTGTGCTGGGACACTGCCAGAATCCAGCTCATTAATATTTATGCTGCTGCACATGCAGAGCAAAAATAGAAAATATATCCAGTTGTTCTTTACCATGAGATGCAAACCACTCTGTTTCATGCAATATGAATTACAGGCGTGGAAGATCTTTCTAGTCAATTAATCAAAACCGTCCTTTTTCCAAAAAAAGTTTTGTTATCAATACCAGAAAAATAATAAGAAAATTGCTTTAAATAAAGACAAATACTGTGTACTAAGCCAGTGTTTATTCTTGTTTTTAAGAAGCTTTAAATGAGTTGTTTTTATTTTATTGGCTTTTATTATACATTGTAATTTTTTTGTGAGAATTGATAGAATGGAATACTTTCTTCCAATGCAATCCATCACTCTGACCTCAGGTATAATTAATGTTTAGGGACTTAGTCTGTGATTGAGGGGATAAGTTGAAGCCAGCAGGGTATTTAGCTTGATGAAAATACTTCAGAGGCTTAGATTTCTGGGCCTAAAGGTATTTCACAGACAAGCTGAAGTATTAAGGAGATACTTACTCGTCAAACACGACATTCTTGACTACATAACAGTCTTATGGTGATTTTCTCCTCTTCATTGTGAGATGAGACAAATCAGCTGCAGACTGATTTAATGTTTCGCTGACCTGCAGATTGAATTTCCATTCCCTCAGTTTTAATACCTTTCTTTTAAAGTTAAAGCCTCAGGTTGCAGCGGCAGTGTGTATTGGGTTGTGTCATACTGAATCACTTCTTACGCATGAATATGCTAATGGAGGAGGAAGGAGCCACCGGCTGTTTCACTCTCTTGTAACACCTCTGCTTGGAAGCTGGGAGTCAGTCAGCAGTTTGCTGCCAGCGTTGGCAGTAGCTCCTCTGAGGCCTGAAGTGTCCTAAATCCATTCCCACCGATCTTTGTAGCTGCTGATAAACTCCCTGCCTCTCTTCATCTCTGTGAAGTTATATATGGATACTTCAATAAGCAGCTGAAAAAAAGGCCGTCGAGGGAAGAAAAGTCCCGTGTAATTGTTCTCAGGGTYGGTCATTTCCATCTAAAACCTGAGATGTTGCGTATGTGCTTTTCTTTCTGCCTCACTTCACACCTATTCAAAGATTCTGCCTTTTTATTCAATAATTTACTAGTCCTCGTGTGACCTCCTCTGGTTTTGTATCCTAGTTAAACTGCCTCAGTCTCACAGTCAGCTTTAATGATCTTTATGCACCCAGTGATTGGAAATCTTCATCCCCCAGAGATGAACCCTTCACTTACTGTCACAAACATTGACCTCTCTACTGCTTTGTAAATTGACACGGCTTACCCAGGTGTGAAACATTTAAGTTGTTTGCAGACATGGGTCAGAGGCTTGGGTTAAATGGCTTCGAGGCAAATGAGAAGGAAAATGCTAACTGGGTGTTTTTTAAGCTGTTTTTATTCTTTTTCCTTCCAGAATACAACCTCCAGCTYGCCCTCGTCACAATTAGCACGTGTCATGTTTGTGATATTACATTTCTGATGTTATCACAAAGTCGTCTCTCAAAATGCATTAGCTCCCGTGCCAATATTTCCGTTACCATAGGAACAAACATGAAATCCCATCGGAGGAGCAGTGCATGACGGCGAGAAGCATACATCAGTGGACAAGTAATGTATTTTGCCCTGAACCAAACACTTAATCAAGAGCTTTTCCGTGCTTTTAGGGGTCACCGGGTCACCAAATAACCCAGCAGTTTTATGTAAACACCGAAGGCAAGGAAGAAAAAAATAAAAAAATAAGAAGCCGAGCTGGTGTAGGTTCATCTGCTAAACTGGTGTCATTCAAGTTGCAAAAAAACAAGCATCACAAGAAGTTTTGATGGAGGAGGATGAGAATAAAATTGATGGATGAACTGGTTGTTTGTTGGATTGATGGCTTGTTGGCTGCCTGGATGAATGGAGACCACCTTGATGGGGAAAGGCAAACAGAGGGTTGGTTCTTTGATGGATGAGTGGGAAGTGGGTTCATGGAAAGATGAACAACTTGGTTGTGGGGTTAATGAATATACGGATCGATTAACACAAAGATGAATGGATTGGTGAATTGAGGGCTACATGTAACGGCAGATAAAGGCTAAATAGATGAATGATCAAAGGAGGAGRAATGATTTCCACATCAGAAACGTCTTGTGAGACATGTGTGAAGCGGGAAGCCCAAAGACATCATGATTCAGAAATCCAAATGAGACAACCTGGAGCTTTTATACCAGCAGGTTGAATAAAAGTCTTGTTTAGATGCTGTGCAAACAATTCCACGCTAATTATCTTGACAATTCAATCAGGACAAGTGCAGTGACAGGAAAAGGACTTTGTTCCAACTCCTCACTGATAAACACACTCTCAATGCTGAACTCTTGCTTTTTTTTAAAAAAAAAATCACAAATAAATGCTTCTCGGCACCGAACAAGAGTGAGAACAATGCAGCTGCCACAGCTGAAATTATTTCCTGTCCTATTCTTCTTCCCTAATTCATGTGAAGTCACATTATTTCCCTAATGRTGCTTTGTGATCCCGCTCACACAGCTTCCTTCATGCAGTATTGCTCTCATAGTGGAAAAACATGTGTCCATAGAGTGTAAGGATTCCTCTTTAATAAATTATTCCCCCTCCTCTTCGAGTGTCGAATCATTAAAAAGAAAATCATGGTAGCAAGAGGCTGAAGGCGCTTGGAAAATTAATTTTCTGTTTCTGGTTTTTGGAGGAGAGGTGTGCTGTGGAATAAAACGTGACAGGAAAGAAACATTTTCTTGCGTAAAACAATTTGCACAACCCCACCATGCTTCCCCTTTTGGGTCTCGAGTGGTTATTTGATTTCTGGTATTATATTTTTTTATATAGAGAGAGGCCAAAGAGGGTATTGGTTTTTGAAGTAGCTGCGTGTTAACTATTTCTGCCAACATGAGGCACGATTCTTATTCAGTGGGATTTGTCTTGACTGGAGGCAGTAAAGGCAAGAAAATAGTGTTTTCTCACGGCGTTAACACTATTCAGAATACAAAAGCTCCTCAGGAGGCCCGCATGTGTTCTTTACACATGTTCCTCTGCTCACCTTAATCTGGACGTTCTTCTGACTGGCAGGTGGTGAACGGAAAGCTGCAGTGAGCCTCGCTGGCTGGTGTTCGCTCTGAATGAGGCACAAACTGTCCCACCTGCTCAACCTTCAACAGATGTTTGCCCATAAAGTTGTTCTGCAAAATTAAATCCCGGCAGGTTGCTTAATGGTGGTAGACTTGTTGTATAACCTTGTTGCTCTGAAACATTTATCATAAATGTAGTTACAGAGAGTTTACAGCACTTTGCAAAACTTTTAACCACCCCTGAATTCTTTATTCTTTATTTATTAGCTGTTTTTGTAATCTTTGGAAGTTGGTTTGATCTATGCTTTGTCAAGCTGTCTGAAGGTCTTTTTTGTGGACTTTAGTTGTTTTACTCATTTTCAGACAGTTTAGTACCATTTTCAGATAAATGTTTATTAATTTATTTGTTTTTTTTTTAGATGAATGATTGTGTCAATAGATAAAAAAATAGCAAAGAACCCATTTTAAATAAATTTTGCTCCCCACAGCCTGTCACAGAGACACAATTTTCTTTCATTTCTTCGGCTAAAACAATAAAAAAATAAAATAAAAATAACAGTTTGACACTTTAAACATTATTTTAGCACCAACAAGGTGATTCCCAAAGAGATATTAGTTGCACATCTGTAATGCTCATATGAAGGATGATGCATCTCTCAGGTCTTACATCAGACCTTTGCTGGATTTTTGATCTGCTTTTTTTTTTTAAAGATCTCTGCTGTAAATATGTTTTCAGACCTGAAACCCTTTTTTTTTTCCCTGTTCTACACGATGTACTTTATGTGCACATTGCACCATATAGTATGGACAGTAAATGTAAAAAATAAAATAAAAATAAAATAAAATAAAGCCCAAATGAAACTTTTTTTAAAAGACTTTCATACAGCCTAATGAACTACTGCTTAGAACCACCACCAAGACACAAAATGTAAGAATTGCCTTTTACAAAAGCCACTAAATGTTCATTTTTTTGAAAATCTGAAAAGCTTGAGCTACACAGCACACAAATCATCCATCAAATTAAAAGACAAGATATTCCATTTCAGCCTGAAAAGACTCACAGCGAAACGGTGGCAGTTAAAGTGTTTTATTGACATGAATAAATGAAAGGGCGCTCGAGCCTCGGCAGGAGACATGAGTGCTGCAAGATGCTGAGAAATGAGGATCAGCTTAGAGATAGAGTAAATGTCCCCCCCAGGACCCGGACACTGGTGGTGGGAAGAAGGCTGAAGRGGAGAGGTAGCCGGACCTTGGCTGAGGGAGGAGGTGGGTCGAAACTCGTCTGGGGAGCAGTGAATCCTTGGATGCAGGGCCTTTTAGYGATGRTCTYGGTGAGATGATTGGACATGGTGAGGTGAGGATCAGATGCTAATGAGCTGCAGCTGGGCACTTAACGCAGCAGGCGAGAGAAGCAGGTGAGGTGAGGAGAGTCTTCCAGTCTGAGTTTACGCCTAGGCTTCATTTGCCAAATTTCATCACAAAGTGCTTCTGATCCACGGAGAGCACAAGATGAAGTAAAAATCTAAGTGCTTCCTGATCTTGCAGTGATCTGGTTCAATATRAAGGCTGTGGTTTTGGTTCAGTCTTGACTGGCAGCTCATGTTCTGTTGGGAGTAGTGGAGCTGCAGAGATCAAAGCATTTCATCTCAACTGTCACTGCTGCTGGCAGCTCTGGAAGTTCAGTCTTATTACAAGAATACTTTGAGGGTCATCAGATCAATAGGTTTCTGTGCTGTAAATGTCACATATACTGTATCACCAGGCAAACCAGTTTGAATAATATGGTCACTGAGAAGAATTTGTCACAATTAAGGTACCAAACAGAAGGTCATGAGGTTGTTGGCATCAAAATGTTTTAATATGTTAATATGCAGCTGCATAATGACTGTGCTGCATTGGCAGGAGTGATTTTTAAAACCAATGATGTTTCTTTAAAAGAAACATGAATGACTGAACCAAGGCAACAACATGATCTTCTCCCCAGAGTCAATTTACCCATCAGTGTGCTGTCTGTCTCAGTCTAACCCAGGCAGTTTTGAGAATCAATAAAACACAATTTGTGTTTTGTTTTGTTTATATACAAAAAAGGACTGAAACAAACTGCGCTTTTGAATAAGTAATTGGGAATGAGACAAACACTGAATCAGAGAGATTAAGAAATTCAATTCAAAACAAACTAGAGAACATGCTGAAACGGCTAAATATCAAAGAGAAGCGAAACATTTGCAAAAAGTAGCAATAAATGAGTTAAAAGTAACAAAAGTCCAGCTAAAACCCAAGACTATAAACTAAAATATCCAAAGGTGRGCCAAAAGTATCAAAAAGCTAGCTAGAAGCTAAAAGTAACAAATAGCTGACTAAAATCTACAAAAAAGCAAAAGACAAATATAAAACATCAAGCAAATTTTAATTAAAAGTTAATTAAAGGAACTGAAAATATTTCAATCTATTTCTGTTGGGAAATATTTGTAAACAAATGAAATATTTTGAGGACCTAAGAATGACAAAAACCAAAACTGATAGCACCTGTCTGCTGAAATAGCCAAAATGTTTGTTTTTTTAGCTAAAAAAAAAACACAAAGTACATTTGAAAATACATTTGAAAAATAAATAAAAGGGAATCAATAGCTGAATGCTGAGTCAGCATTGAGTATTTCAGTCCAATTAGCAGCATCTATGTGTGCTTGCCTGCAATAAATATTTTTGCTGAAGAGTGAGTCTGTTTTTTCCTGTAATGCTAGACCAGGACCAGCCCACAAACCAACACAATCTCACTGATTATTGTTGCCGTGATGAAAATGAGCAGCTAGAACTCAATGTTTTTTTTTTGTTTTGTTTTTCAAACAGAATCAGGTCTGTTTACTGATTTGGTAACACTCAATCTCTAAGGGTTGTGAAATAACTGAGGAGAGATCAAAGAAGTTGAAGCTGGAGCACAACATCGTCTCCCACAGAGAGCAGAGAGACTTTCACGTTTGACCCACTTTTCTTTTTCCTCTTCTGGACCTGATGTCTACAGAACCATCGTGAAATGGGCAGCAACTTAAAAGTCACGTAGAAGACTGCTAAATGCACACCAGGCAGCATCAAATCCTTTGATTTGGGATTGAGCTAGCCTCTCAAACAGATTAAAGTTAAGGTTTTGTCATTATCTCTTAATACTTTTCCCACCCTTCACTCCATTTCATTTCATCCTTTTCCTCATCTCTCTGGTCACTACACAGAACCCAGTGCTTCTCTACTACTCTTTATTTGATTATACTCACTCTGCTTTCTGATTCTCCACCAATTTCCTCAGARTTGCTTTTATACTGGTTCTGCTGAGACAAACTGGAGAAGGAGACTGATTTCAAAGGGAGGAAAACATCAGCCACTTTATTGCTCAACTTTCTTCCGAAAACAAAGCGATTTAATTAAACATTACAAGACTTAATAATGCTGTAGTAATCACAGAAAGCAGTGGTCCAGTGATTGTCACCCTTTAAGGCTAATTAGAAATTAGCGAAGAGCGGCTGATTTAACAGGAGGATCAATAATTCATGTGCAAATTTGATCATTTCCTGCWGTCAAGGTTGCATAAATACATAAAGACAAAGGCATAAATTGTTCTTTATATTTATTGTCAAGATACTTGTGTGAACACAATGAAGAGAAAATRTCTGTAATCTTTTTAATTTTATTTAAAGGTCTCTTTGAAGCAATTCATATCATCTGCTGTCATACGCCAGAAACTGAAGTTAGGATGATCTTATCTTGGACAAAATAATGACATATAAGCATTTGTGTTGGATCTGAAAAACCAGGTTCTGTACAATTACATGGACTACTGCAGCATCTCATGCATTCTCTTAGCACTTATATATAAATTGTTTTCCTACTATTATAATTGTTTTGTGTGTGTGTGTGTGTGTGTGTGTGT
>NW_013952405.1:6539793-6546429 GCF_001266775.1 Austrofundulus limnaeus
GGGTGACTGTCAGCTTCTACCACACAGAATATTTGCTCAATAACTGTAAAATCAGCTAAGTTAGTCCTTTTTTTGAGTTTGCATTTTATTTATTTATTTCCCTTTTTTGTTTGTTTTTTATAGTCCATCAGGCACATAACATATGATCAAACCAGGAGAAAACCCAGGTAAACATGAGAACATGCAACTCCACGCAGAAATATCCCAGATGCAAACCAGAGATTGAAGCAGAGAATTTTGTTAACAGACACTCAAATCCATCATCGCCTGCCTTTCAATGGCAATTGCTAAAAATATTAAATTATTCTTGGCTGTGAATGYTCTGTAGAAAAGTAAAAGAGAAAAAAAACTAATTTCACTGTCAATCCATCTGAAGCATAGCTGGAAGGTTTCAACCTCAAAGTGCCCATTGCTGCTTGAATCACATTATTAATCCTGATCTTTTTAAAAGGAGGACAGAGATGCTATTTTTTCTCCGTGCAGACAGTGAAAAGTGGGAGATAAAACAGAGCATTTGAGAGGCTGAGTATTTTCTGCACAGTAATTTTATTTGACTCTGGTATTGGATGACAGAAATGCTCTTCCCATGGCGCTGCTCTAAAGAGCCATCGGTTTGGTATTTTGCTGCAGCCGGTGTCGTATTTAGAGCACAAAAAAATGCTCACTGATAAGGATTTAAAAACACACTGGAGAATTTCTAACGTCTGAATGGAGGGAAAAAAACATTCTCGTACACAAAGGAGACAAAACATGATGATTCAGTGATTCTTTTCATTTTCCAAATCTGCTTTCTCTCTTTTCTCAGAGTTGTTTTGAAAATCTGGAGYTTATTAAGAGTAACTATGTGAGAGATGAAGCACACACCAGTCCTTCACAGAATATTAAAACTGATAAAACCTTTGTACTGCGGCCAAATAAAAGTTTTCTTTGCTCAAAAAGTCTGGATTAGAGCAAAATTGCTTTTCTTGCTTTACACCAGAGCATTCTTTTACATTAACATTTATCTGTTTAGGCTTTTCCATTCAAATAAACTCGTAAAGAAACAAGCTTGAGATACCATGAATCTGTGGCATGAGCCTGAAGAGAACCATTTGGCTGAATTATGAAACAGGTACAGATTAATCATGTAAATCAGAAAACGTTTTTAGAAGAGTCTTTGATATATTCTTGAACGTACAATTTTAATATTTTACTTTAAAATAGTTAGAATAGAACAGAATAACTTTATTGTCTGTCCCAGATGGTGACAGAAATTTTTCTTCGGCGGGGCTCCAACTACAGCATACATGCAACACACTCAACTACCAATAAAAACACATAAAAACGACTGTTAAAAGCAACTGTTAAATACATTACACTACTATTATTTAAAAGTATTCAGAGTGGTTATTGCAAGCGGAATAAAGGATTTTTTTGTATATTGTTGCACGGGCCAGAGGAACTTTGAACCTTCTGTCTAACGAGAGCAGCTGGAATGAGTGATGGAGGGGATGAGATGAGAGTTTAAAGAAAATCTATTTTATGCTGAAACAGGTTAATGCTTTGTTTATAGTCTTTACATAAACATGAGCAGGTATAAGATTATAGACACACAGTGAGGTGAAATCTAAATTTAAGGAATAAAATGAGTGTTTGTTTTTTCGTTGTAACAATGCTTCTTGGTAATAAATCTTTTAAATCTAAAGCCTGTGACGTTCCCTTTTAAATGGTGCCAGATTTGTAAGGAACATGCATTTGTGGGATGAGCAGTAGAGCTGAGTATGTGTGTTGGGAACATGAACAATTTGCCAAATCTTCTTTGCCAAACAGCTTATTCTGCTATYGACTCTTGTGAGCTGCTGTTCCCTCCAGGTACTGCTGATCAGGTGCCCGCTGTAAGATTTATTGCCAAGAAGCATTGTTACAACAAAGAAATAATCTACCAAACACAAACGCCCTTACTTTTTGTGCTAAGTAGAGTAAAAAGGTTATATGTCAGGGCTATTGACATAAATGAAGATGGATGAAGTAACTTCATTGACTTCCATCGTCCAAAAATGTTGTTTTTGGGGCACTGCCACGGGGTATTTTTGGAGCCGAAATCGGCAAACTTTCAGTACTAAAGTCCTGCCTACAAGCTTGATAAAAGATGCTTCTAATCACTTCTAATAAACATTCTTTTAATCTGTGTGAGGTAATTGTGACAAGTTAAAAAATTGTAATTGGTTTAGTGAATTTATTTTACACAATCCATCTTTGCCTGGCTGTTTACTGCAACATGGAAAGAAATCAGGTTAATGAAAGGAAAGTAAATAGGCTTTTTTTAAGAGCACTTTCTTCTGTAAACATCTCTCCTATTCAGGTTTTTCTATGAGCTCTTTGAGTGTTCGGGTCATTTCTCTGCTGATGCTTTAAAAAGGTTGTTTAGAGGGCAGTGCTTGTGTCCTCCACCAGTGCTGTATTTGTGCTCACGACTGTGTTTTCAGTTTTCTTCCGGAAACAAACATATTCACATGAGTTGTGAATGAATCTTGTTCTAGCATGGGCTTTCTTTTCCTGTATAACTTGAAAGCTGAAGGTTTGTACAAGTTGTCAAAATGATAACCGCACACTTGGAGGAAAAAAAAGATTGTTCTGCAATTCAAATAAATAAACGCTCTGTCTGCCTCCTGTAGAAAAAAGTCAGTGCTCTAAAAGTGAGTAAGGAAGGATATTGGATCATGTTCTGTTATTTTTCTTTGGTTTTAATGGAATGATCTGCTTGCAAAAAAACAACAAATCAATGTTCAGAATTATCCTGTAATCACACTGTTAGGGATTCATATCAGATAATGTTTCTTATTCAGTGTTTGAAAAATRGATAATGGTTTAATATGAAAGAGTCAGAAATCTGGTTTTATCTCTGACCTAGTTGTGAGCAGAATATCCTGCAGTGTTACTCTGATGGGTCTGTGAATGGATCATTTCTGCTCTGAGAATAATAAGCTCCCATTGTTGCACCCTTTTTTTTCTTTTCTTTTTTTCTTGTTGATAAAGGTCAATGTAAAAAATAGGGGATTATTTTTAAGGCTGTGGAAGGTGTGGTATTTGTCAGTAATAGGGAGACAGCACTTCTTGTTTGGGGGGATTTTTCCCTCATAGTAGAGCTTTCAGTATGTCTTAGTGGGTTATGATGATCTCCGAAGTTGTCAGGTAGAGCTCCATGTCACCCCAATAATCCATTTACACTCTTTAAGAGAGGCATGTGAAACTAAAAAACATGTTTATTTAAACTAATATTCCTTATTCTGTAACTGTACTGAATTATTAAATAATTCCCAACAAGCACCAACACAATTTCCTTATCGAAGGTCAACATTCATGGAAGAAATACAAATCACCCACCACCTTGCATGGGTCGAGAAATGACAGAGATTGTAGCTGTTTTGAGACCATTCACTTTGATGGATTGGCAATCTGTCAGCTGCTTCTTTTTCCATATTATGATAAACACAGTCATCTAAATCATAAAGTAGTGTGTTTGTCCTTTGAAAAGCAGCTGCTTTGTTTTTGTTTTTTGTTTTTTCACAAAGTGATGTGGAGCTGTGAGGGAGGAGTGCTTCCTCTTCTTTAACGGAGAGAAAAACATTTGCCGGTGGGAGGAGGTGTCAGTTGAAGACAGAGGCGACTTGTCAGAGCTGTCAGGGTTTATTGTGTCATTAACAGCTGACAGGATAAATGTGCAACAGAGACTGGAAAAAAACAGCAATTACCTGTTGATAAATGCTGAACATGGATGTAACATTTTCAGTAAATTCACTCACCTTATCGATTGATTAGGGACAACGTGCAGTGTTGCTTCTGATCGTAACAAATCTTATGTTTGTCTGCTTGAAGTGGTTTATAGTTTCCTTTAAACAGTGTGCAGACTGTCTAAATGTGTTAATGTTTTTACATTTGCTCACAAAACTAAAGGTCAAACCTCAGTTTTGTCTTGATTTTGGTGTGTTGACTGACAGAGCTTTTCTTTTTTTATCATTTTGTAATGAAACGTGCAGTAAAGATCATAAATAATCTTCAATAAATCTCAGTTTTTGTAATTATGATAAGAAGCTATAATACAAAAACTTCAGATGGTGTAAAATTGTTGATATTAACTGCAGATTATCACTCTGATCAGTTTTCTAATTTTCATCCTGCATAAATATGTCTTATTAACTCACAAGATGGTTTCTGTTTCTTTGCTCACCAGCAATATTCTGCAATAAGTTGTGATATTCTTTGCAGTTATATCATAAACATTTTTAAAACACAATAATATATTAATGTCATAATATTTCTTCAAAAAATTAGATAATGTCCAGAAAAATATGAAATGTGTTACTGCTGTGTAGTTAATGAGGAAAACGTTCAAAGCTTGACCCAGATACTCTCATTATCACTGTGATATTTGCACACATTTAAATTTTATTTTGGTTTCTTGTTAGAAATACTGTGAAAAGAATGAGTTAAGAATGAGGGTTAAGCTATAAAATTATCAAAAAAAATGAATGGAAATAAATCCATGGTCCCCACGGTGATATAAAAACAAACGTGTGTGTGTGTGTGTGTGTGTGTGTGTGTGTGTGTGTGTGTCTCCCAGATGTGGCTTCCAGTTCCCTGGCTGTCTGGCACACCTGTTCCTCATCAGACTCATCACTGAACAGTATTTCTTCTCCACTCGTCACAAGATTGTTCCGTTTGCCAGCTGGGTTACTGCTTGATCCAAATCTTAGTTAATTGTGTTTTTTTTTTTCTTGCGTCACAAATCTGCCTTCCTCAGTCTTTTGTCAGTCCTGTTAAGTGCTTGTTAATCTGAGTAGATTCACATTCAGTCGTTAGATGTACAGGTTTTTTTTTTAGAAAGCCAAGAGTTCATTTGGCACGTTGTAAATAAAGCCTCCTGATAGAGCTGAAACCAGTATTTGAGGATGACTGAACTGTTTTCCTGAGCTTATGCATTGATGTCCATATCAGAATCAGACCTGTTATTAATGCAGTGGCCCCTGAGGGCCCAAAGATCATGTGGATCCAATATTGACTTAAAGCCCTGTCCYTTAAGCTCAGAGATTTCTACAGATWCTTGAAACTTTTGATCATATTATGAACTGCAGATGATTGGATACTCAGTCTTCTCAGATTTCCATTGAGGAACACTTCTCTGAATTTGTTCTACTTTTTTGCTCTTTTTAATGCCCAGGTTTCTTACTGACTTGTTGGCAATTAACCTAATTAGTTGCAAGCATAACATGCTCTTTCAGATTCTGGACCAGCACTTTAAATATAAATGAAATAGCTTACCGTTTACCTGTTCCTCTTGGCTGGTTTTTGTTTACATTTTAGACAACCACCCAGCTTCTTGTAATTTCCACACATCATTTTGTCAATTTCTTTTTTGTTTGAATAGTATACTGAATGCATAGGTCACGTTCCTCTGCTCTGTCACTAATCTCTGAAATCAGCAGAACATTAGACCCAACATCACTGCAGGAGGGCTTCTGGTGACAAGCTGCCGTAGCTGTTGACGTGTTTCATTGTCACTATCAGGCACAAGCTTCAAGTGGATGTGATGGTAAATGTCTTCAACTGACTGTGAGTCAAACAGCTGAAAGCTCTGAGAGGGGAAAAGAAGGTTAATATCCACAAAGTTATTTTTATTTTTCCTGTAAACAGGAAATCAGAGATGGTGCAGTAACTGAAGCTCAACTATCATGAGTGACAACATGTGACCTGAAATCTGGGTCACACGGATAACGTGCAATTTAATAACAGTAAATGTATTTTGTTCTGTGTATAAATTCCGCTTTACTAAGGCCCTGTCGCACTAACATTTTACCTATGCCAACTTATGAAAATGTTTTTATGACTAAATAACTCATGTTATATATTTGATGTAATCATAAGGGTTGTAGTATGAATTCATCCAACTGATTTTTGTTTATTCCATCTATGTAGACATCTTCAAAATTGAACAAATTGTCATAAGTTGTCTCAAACATCATAGTCGGGCATTTACATCCTTAAAATTATTTCAGGAAATGATTCCAGATGACTTGATTTTCTTCATACGTTTAGCTCTGTGGTAATTGAGCTTAACTGTTGATAAAGACTCCCAGCAACAGTGTTAATTTGAATTTGATGACATAATAAATGTTCTTGTAAAGGCAAACGCTTCAGTTAGAATTGTCTGTTTGGAAATGAAGACCTTCTGTGGAAGGGAAAAGTGCATTTTCCTGTAATGATCTGCTTTCCAGAGAATTTCCTGGCTGTTTTACCGTTACTCTCAAGATGATTTATCATCACTCCAGGTCATTTATTTTACCGTTTCTTGTTTCAAATTAAAAGACGAGGGTTCCTTGAAGGAATGCATGTCGTCATTTCATGCCAGAGTTTAAATGTCAGTTCACCTCATGTTGAGAAATGACAGCTTCAATTGCAGTTATTTGGTCAAACCTTAAAAATGGAATTTAATTTAATTTCATGCAAGATTGTGAAATATTGCATAATCATAAAGTATACTGGCATGTTCAATTCAATTTATTTTTTATAGCAACAAGCCACAACATACGAGAAGTAGGTTGATTCGGGGCAATATTATACGGGGGGCAATATTATAGGCAGAAACATGGGTGTGCCATG
>NW_013952405.1:6547909-6549598 GCF_001266775.1 Austrofundulus limnaeus
CTCTTGGAAGAGAGACGAAACGTTTCATTAAAGAAGAACCCGTCCAGAGGACCTATACAATTTTTTTTCCTTTTGATTCAGTGAATATTTTCTGAAAGTTCCATTGAAATCCAGCCAATGGTTCAAGAGATGTTTTGCTAACAGACACATGCACACACACACACTCATAAAAACATTGTCGCTTCAGGTAATAATGCCTACTATTCAATAAGTAAAAGGTCCTGTCTAATAGGATCAGATCTGAAGTCTTTTCATAGTCCAGTTGAATGGTCCACTGAGCGGGCTGCTACAGTCCATTACTGAGTCTTTTAATGACGGTGCAATATTATTTTTGAGCTTAGTTCAGCAGACAAAACAGTTGAGGACGACGCTTTCGTTCCTCATTAGAATATGATCATGGTTCATTGCTTGGTTCTCCATCCAAGCAGCTGATGCCTCGACATTTATTTGTTCCTGAAAGCTGGAAGTGCATCGTAAGCCCTACGGTGGCTGCGTTTGCCAGAGCTCATCAGTTCCAACCATCTTACATTTTTAAATTGAAGTCTTATTTATTGTACAGCGTGAGCGGCACGAGTGAATGTTGCTTTTGTTTCCATTCGAAAAATGCGACATGTAAATTATGAGGCATGCAAAACTTCTCAGGCGCTGATATTGCAACAAATACCGGTAGTTCAAATGATAAGCTTAAACTGATCCCTGACAAGTGACACACAAATCTTTTTAACACAGACAGATTACAGAAATGTTTTGTATACAAAGTTAGTCACATTTTAAAACTACATTTCCTCTTTCCTGTTCCAACAAACAGTTCCCACTAAGTATTGATGTAATTTGCATTGGAAAGCAGGAGCATGTTACAAGGAAAGCAGAACAGATTCTCAGTTCTCACACCATTTCATGAGATCATTGTAAGTTCATTTAAAGGTAGAGCACTGCGTGCAATCTCATGTAAAATTATGAAATGTCACGCTCAGAGGATGTGTTGTAAATAACTATCAACTACAACCACAGAAATTTTTATTTCAGTATCTGTAAGCTTGTTGAAGTACTGTCTAGCCATGTTGGTGTTGGCTCAAAGTTATACAGTTGTAGAGGTATGCAATAATTATGGAAGAAAGATAGTCTCAACTGTATCAGACATTTTTAGGAATAGAATTTAAAGGCCAAATTTTTATCCTTTGCAATTACTGTATTTATTCAAGCATAATATGTAAAATTTAATCCATGAAATCATCCATAAAGTTGGGGGGTAGTATTATACTCGGATAAATATTTTTACTTATGTATTTTAACTGAAATATCGGCAAAATTATTGTGTCCAGAAATGAGACAGCGTTGTAAAAAGTAGTTGAAACGAGCTCACCTGTGACACTCCTCCGTGCTTCAGAGCGAGATAGTAACAGATCCAAGCAAGCGACATGATGTGAAAAAAGGGGGGTAAAGCAGTCCTGCAGCTCAGTAATGATAACGAACTAATGACATTAGTGTGTGACCGAACCGCTGCTGGAACAACAACAAACATGTACGTCTGTAATGGCTGCCGTCTACACTGCAAAAAATGTCCACTTAACCAAGTTTTAAAATCTTAGATTCAGCCAAAATGTCTTTTTGATCTTGTTTTGAGACTGATTTACTAAACAAGAACTGATTGTGTAAGAATAATAATCTTGTTTTCAGAATGTGTAAGAT
>NW_013952405.1:6549656-6565370 GCF_001266775.1 Austrofundulus limnaeus
TGTTTTCAGAATGTGTAAGATTATTTGTCTTGTTAGTCTGAAAACAAGATTATTATTCTTACAAAATCAGTTCTTGTTTAGTAAATCAGTCTCAAAACAAGATCAAAAAGTCCTTTTGGCTGGATATAAGATTTTAAAACTTGGTAAGATGGACAGTTTTTGCAGTGTACTGGTGTTCTAAAAAAGTTTGTATCCCTGAAAAAAGTTTCCCCACCAGAGGGGGCGCTCGCGAGAAGGAAGTAATTTGCTTTTGCCCCAGAAGATGGCCCAAATCTCATGTGAGGTCTCTGACTTTTGTGTTGGCGCATCCTGATGGACTATGTGTAAAATGCCAGAATTCAAATGATTCTGCTACAGCTGATATATTTGTTGTCAAAATACMTTTTAGTACATATGTTGTTAAAATAAAATGAACAGTCCAATGATCATTTTACAGATATGTAAAAAGACTGCAAAGGCTGAAGATCTTGAAGTCTGTATGAAATTGGAGGTTGTTTGAGGATTAAATTTTTTATGCTTTTTAAGCTCAAAAGAGGGTGTGTGGTGTGGTCATATTAAACATGAGATTGTATTATACATGAATAAATACAGTATGTGTGATTTTATTTTACTTCAAATTTGCCAGCAGAACATAAAAATATTTTGTAACTACATAAGACATCCTGACATCATCACGCAGCTGGTTGTGGAACAGATGCAAGAGCAGAAAGCAGAAAAACAAAGAGGAAACTACAAAACTGAAGGGAAAGAGATTCAACTGGCCCCGTCTTCATTGAATGCAAAGATTTGGGCTTATTTTGCTTTTACTGAACGAGTCTTGAGTTTGACATGAGCTTCGCTGTGTGCAATATTTGCAAAATGAAGATGAAGCATTTTGGGAACACGACAAATGGGCTCATATCAGTTTTGAATGAAAAATCAAATTTGAATCAGATCATGGCTCCAAAAATCAGAATTGAATCGAATCGTGAGATAGTAAAAGATTATCACCCCTACTATTTTAAAGGGGCAGATATTGTAAGATTTTTATTCTTCTCTCTGCTTCCTTTCATTTCATTGTATTTGTAGTTTTTTTTATTGTACCGGTACATAAAATTTTGTTTTTTAATGAAATGAATAAAGTTAAACAACTTTGATATCTACAGACAAACACGAGCTAAAACATTATAATTTTCAGCTTTGACAGTAACTGATAACTAGAAACAAAATCAACCAAACATTAGAATAATTTTATTTCTGACTTTATGCTAATCATCTCCGCTCTTATTCTTTTAGCTCTACAGAAACATTGACGGGGGTGCACATATCTTTGCATGCAAAGAGACTAATGTTTGTATATAAGTACACGAGATTCTTGTTTTTGGACTCGGCAGAAAAACCAAATTTATTGAGGTGTAGAATCTATCTCACACAACTGAAGCAGGCTGCACTTCACTGGTCGTTCAACCCCAAATGGCAGAAATCTGACAAATGTTTACTGGAGCGTTTCCTCATTTTCTCTGTGTGAAACTTCTTCCGAGCTTTGGATGAAATACGTCCTTGAAAAGCACAATTTGACAAACCACATTTATTTTAAGCTGCAGAAGAAGAAAACTGATGTAAAGGAATGAATCCACGAGTTCTGAACTTTAATTTTAACATTTAGACTGATTCATAATTTAAAAGAAAATGAACACTGGACAATCTTTCCTAACAATAATTGTTATACTGATAATGACTGATTCTCCAATCCATGACTTGGCTTCTGCTCATTCTAATCTCCCAGGTAGGTGAGAAGCCAGTAGCTGCAGCAGGACCATATGGCCGCTGCCCTTCCTTTGTCTGTATTGGCTGACCTCTGCGACTAACTCATGCTGACAACTTTCTGCTCACAGATAAGGTGTTATCAGCCAGCAAACCTGCCTTACATCTCCTTATGAATGCTTATCACACTATTACACTTTTCCGCTTGTTTTGCTTTTTGTTTTTCACAATGAATCACCTGTAAACTGAAATACTTTCACTTTGATTCTTTCATACATGTGAGTGCAGCTCAGGCTCTGTGACAGCCTGCACATTCTGATTCGTTTCTGTTTGCATTGATTCACAGTCTGAGCTCACACACTGCTCTGCTTTTAGACTTAAAGGGATCACATATATGTGCAGTGTAATGCTGCTATTTTTTAATACACTGTATTGATCCCCTGGCGGGGAAATTAATATATTTTCCATGGTGTAGTGTCGGAACGGTTGGTGTAGGTACGGGTCGGTACGGTTGGTTTTCCACTGATGTTCCAGTCCGGTTCCAATGGGTGTGTTTTGGGCGGTTGGTGGAGGTGGTTTTTAGGTATTTTGAAAAAAATTAATGGGCAAAATGAGAGACGGAAACACAATTGATGAAAATCTTTTGAAATTTTAAACATTTGCAAATATTTAGCCAATCAGTGACAAACAGTGTTCTGACATAGCATTTTGGTGTCAGCTGGGGCCGGTTGGAACCACAATGAAGTTACTCAAAAAAAGTGCCAGTTCCATGGATCTGGCCTAATGGAAATGGCTTGGAACTGTACCGACACTACACTAAGTGGCACTAGTGGGAAAGGGGCATAAGTTTCTGCATTTAACCCATCGCACATGTGAACACACGTGTGGAACAGTGGGCTGCCAATTACAGGGCCTGGGGAGCAGCTGGGGGGTTGAGTGCCTTGCTCAGGGGCCCAAGTTGGGGCTGGTTGGTCCGGGGAGTCGAGCCGGCGACCTTCTGATCACAGACTCGGCTTCTCTACCCTCTGCACCACCACTCGACCCAAACTTTGCACTGTATGTTTCTGTAAAAACAGCAAAGTCAGCTAGACTGCAGGCAGACCATGATCCTGCAGGGTCAGAACCATCTCCATCTTCTTCTGCTTATCCGTAGTCGGGTCGCAGAGGTAACAGGTCCAGGAGAGAAACCCAGACATCCCTSTCCTCAGCGACACTTTCCAGCTCATCCTGGGGGACCCCAAGGCGTTCCCAGGCCAGAGAGGATACATAATCCCTCCAGCAAGTCCTGGGTCTTCCCCGGGGCCTCATCCCATTGGGATGTGCCTGAAACACCTCTAAAGGGAGGTGTCCAGGAAGCATCCTAATCAGATGCCCGAACCACCTCAACTGACTTCTTTCGATGTGGAGGAGCAGCGGCTCTACTCCAAGCTCCCCCCAGATAATGGAGCCCCTCACCCTAACCCTAAGGCTGAGCCCGGCCACCCTACGAAGGAAGCTAATTTTGGCCACCTGTATCCAGGATCTCGTTCTTTCGGTCATGATCCACGCCTCATGACTATAGGTGAGGGTTGGAATGAAGACAGACCAGTAAATTGAGAGCTTTGCCTTTCGACTCAGCTCTTTCTTCACCACGACTGACCGAAACAACGCCCTCATTACTGAGGATAATGCCCCAATCCGTCACTCCATCTCCCACTCCACCCAACCATCACTCGTGAACAAGACACCCAGATACTTAAACCCCTCCACTTGAGGCAGAGACCCCCCCCTCCCCGACCCGGAGGGGCATTCCACCAGAATGAAGTCAGAACCAGAATCCTTTATTTCATGACAAAAGATGCAAGCTGATGGAAATCACTCAATACATTTCCCCATTTGTCTTTGGTAGGCAAACCTTCATATTCTTTGAAAGAATCGCCCAACACCTTAGTTTTAAACTGAAATTGTGTTATACTGAGAAATGATAGTCGTTTTTGTCAAGTCTTATAACCTCTTGTGATGTTCTGAAATGTCACACACAAACTTTGAATGACTCAAATACAATCTCATCAAATTCTGACTCGTTACCTGTTACTGTTGTAGCTAATACAGTACAGTGGTTTTTGCTGACACTGATTAGCTTTGGCCATTTTAATATGCACTGACACCAAACTTTAATCAGTTATAGAAGTCCATCAAATCATCGCTTCCTGAAAGTTTCATTGAAAATGGTGTGTTGGTTCATGAGATTAACAAAAGCTTCAACAGCTAATGCTAAAGTTTTAAGCTAAAGAAAAACAAAGCCTTTATTAGGTGTTTAGGTGAATATATGTAATAAAACTGACAKAATTGGAGCAAATTTTGTGGCTTTTTGAATCAGTTGGCTGTAGCGGCYATCTTGAATCGATTTGATTCCAAATGACCCAATGGTTACTTCTTGAAAGTTTCTTTAATATTAGTCCAGTGGATCATGAGATATTTTACAGACAAACTGAGTTGATTGCAAATCATGTTTGTTTTCAAGCAACGCTCTACATAAGCTGTTAGCGCTCAGAACATGTGTGAGGGATCAGGCTCAGCTACTACCACACTAACTTCTTGGTTCATTTCTCCAACACTGACTTCGTTATTGTCTTTTAAATTATTTTTATTTATATTTTTTGGGAGGGGGGGTTGACCCTAGGGGTCATCTTGAATCTTAATGACACGAAAGACATCCAATGATTTTTGAGTCAAAAATTACATTATAATTTGTTCAAGTGGTTCAGAAGATATGTTGATAGACACACACAGACACATTTGCAAAAACATGGCTGTTCGCCTAAAGTCTTTTGGCGGTGGGCGATAATGAACAGAATATATGTTTGTCTCCATTTCAAGCTTATCTGCTGTGTTGTGATATGGGCTAGGCTGTGCAATAATGAACATATAAGTGAACTTTGTGCCTCACGCTCGAGCTGACTCTCAGCAGCTTTATCTTTTTTCTTCTTTCATATGAGGTAATTTCCTGCCTTGCCCAAAGGAAAACCTGATCAAGGTTCCTTCTTCAGGCTTGCAGATGCGTGGGAGGAAGGTGCAGYGTGGTTCAGATTCCTCCTACATCTCACTGCTGTGGGACCGTCCCGCAGGCGGATTGATTCTTATCCAAACGGACGAAGCAAACGCAATTAACGGAGTAGGTCGAGCAGGTTCTAATTCCTTGGAAGAAAAACAACCGTGAGAGAAAAAAAAATTGGGGGAATGCATGATTGCACCTGATAAAATCCCACTGACTGGAGGAGAGAGGAAGAGGGATTTGGAGGCGCGCGACCGCCTGCGCGCAAGCTGCAGACCATGCGCATGTATCCCCTCCTCCCTTTGCCTTCACCAAAATAAAAAAAAAGCTGCTTTGTCAAACTGAAGCATGTCGGCTGACGAGCACTCGGAGCTCTCTTGAAGAAATCGAAGCGCGTGGGAAACATGCTGCRCGCACGGGAAGCAGGTGGAGTGGAAGAGAGGAGAGCCGGAGCGACGCGCAACAACAATCCGTTGGACGAAAGCACCTGCTTCAGACTGAAAAAAACACCTCAGTCCTAGCTGCTGATTCTTCTCCACAAATCTGGATTTGTCTCGGGTTAGATTTGGGAAACGGGACAATGGAGGCGTCATGAACGCACGGCCAGTTTGGAGATCACCTTAAGGGCMAAAAGGACAACTCTGATAATTTTCTTAAAAATAAGGAGGTCTGGTGGTTCTCTGCCAGGATGAGCGGGGTTCTTCTGTTAGGACAGTCCCTCTACATCGGGATGGAGGTGCTGATCGCAGTGGCCTCTGTGATCGGGAACGTGATGGTGGTCTGGGCGGTGAGGATTAATAAATCCCTGCGAGACACCACGTTTTGTTTCGTCGTCTCCCTGGCTCTGGCGGATATTGCGGTGGGAGCGCTCGTCATCCCGCTGGCCATCACCATCAGCATCGGACTCCAGACGCACTTTTACAGCTGCCTGCTCGTGGCGTGCACGGTGCTGGTGCTGACGCAAAGTTCAATCCTGGCCCTGCTGGCCATCGCGATTGACCGCTACCTCAGGATCAAGATCCCGACCAGGTAATGTGGGTCAGGAGGGAGGTGGGGGGGCGCTGAGGGCTGGTGCAAAGGTGGATGAGATGACATTATAGTGATGGCAGAGTTGTGTTCCCAGAAAAGCCTCAGAGGTCAGTTTTCTTTCCTGAGCATTGATTTACACGTGCACGGGCTCCTGTTTCACTTCACAGCATATATTTGTGCCAACAGGACCATCCTGATTGTCCTGGTCTCAGCATCTTTTTAAAACAACAAGCACTGATGCAGACAGGCCTGTGGTTACGGCAYATACAAAATGTTTTTACTGAAACAAAAAGCAGAGCAGTCATGATGAGGAGGAGGAGCTGATCAGATAAGCCAATGTCATAAAATAGATTATCTGTGAGGGGAAAGAGCTTTTATCCAAACCTTATGACAGCACTCGGCTCAAAGTTTCAGCTCTTGGCATGTCTTTTTTTTTTTTTTGTGTACAGACATCCAAAGTTCAGTCATTATTATTTTCTAAGGAATAACTCTGATTTCACTYACAGTTTATACAGCAAAAAATCTAAATAAAACCCTATCATAATTAAAATTAACTCTTTTTTAGGTTAGCTTTTCTGATCAGCTGTGCTGGCTCTGTGATGCAGCTTTCTATGCTCCTCAGTCAATATTAATCCAACACATGGCAAATGTGACAGTTCAGCTAAATTGCAGGGTCCAGTTTGGCTTCGGGCTACCTTTCCGCAAAGGTCAKGTGGTTGTAATACCAACATTTCCTCTGTTCTGACATCAGACACGGTAAATATCATGCACTGCTAATCCAGAAATGATCTGATTACYGCTCTGCATGCTTTCTAACATGAGATGGGTCTGATGACTGTTTTCATCTCTGTTACCTTTAGGCAAGTTTCAGGCTGAGTCTCTGGTTCATTTCTTAAAGACAAGTTGACAAGAAGAACATTTTTGAGCTCCAGCTCCTGTTTTTTATCTATTAGATAAAGTAAAGGAGGAAAACCTGTTTCTCAACATGTAAACTTTGCATTTTGCTAAATATCACATGCTTGTCTCTGCTGGTATGTTAAATTGAATGATACCCATTTRAATTTAGCTTTCAACATGTATGAAAAGTGATGGCTCCTACAACAAAAGCTGCACATCTTTGCTAGAAATCTCAAAAATCTCTTGGACAGTTTTCACAACAAAACAACTTAAATATACTGAAGAACAAACACGAATGATAAACAACTCCCTGCTGTCTTTTAACCTGCTTCAAATACGTGTTATTTGTCAGAATAAATTTTTCTTTTTTTAATGTTTGTTTTTTTTTCTGCCAAACAGAGGCAAAATAGACTGAGATTCAAAAATACTTGAAAGGCAGCTTTTAAAATGATATTTGTTGCCACATTAATCTGTCATATTTGTGTTTGTTTTGTAATAGTTTCTTAGTAGTTGTGTTTTTTCTCATTTTGAGATTATTTTTACTCAGTTTTGCTTTCTGCTACATAGTTCCTACAATAACTGACCAAAGATTCCTCAGTTAGCCTTGCCCTCAGTTCATCATTCACACCTGTTCTTCATCACTCTATAAGCTTCAACCATGCAGCAAACATGAAATTAAACATGGAATATGAGACATCTTGAATATGAGGACCACACCTATCTGAGCATCACCTCAGATCAAACCTGTGCACAATTGGGCACGAATCAAAACCAACTTGGTCAAATGGAGGCTAAAAAGGAATACAGCCTCCAAATCCAAAACATGGATCTGTCTAACTACTTATGCTCTGATTTCTTATTCATTGGTTCATCTTAGTTTTGAGTTGTTGTTATGGTGTTTTCTGGTATTTTTTGGTTACAGTTTCAATTGTCAGCACTTTGTGTCTCATCCCCACTCCCATAAAAAACAGCTTACATAATTTTAGTTTGATTAGTCAAGTATTGTTGTGTTTCATCCAAGCATGTCAACTTTGCTAAAAGCTTATAATTAGAAAAGGAAATGGGGAAAATCCCCCCCAAAGTGCCTTTAAACGTTATTATTTATCGCCTGCTGCTAAAAGGCAAAAAKTGGGCCAGTAATGCTTGTCTGAGTGTGGTTTTATTATTTTCAGTTCAACATGTGACCCTTTGATTGCTACAATACAACTCAGTCAACTTGTTTTCCACACTGCTCCAGAAAAACAAACATAACTTTCAATAAATGTGAAGTAAAAAAAGAAAATTCTCCTAGAAAATATTCATCTTTCAGTAAATGTTTATATTATTTGCTTGTTCCTGCAGATACAAGCGAGTGGTGACCCCTCGGCGAGCTGGCCTGGCGGTGGTGATCTGCTGGATGGTGGCTTTTATTGTGGGACTCCTGCCGATGTTGGGCTGGAACAACCTGAATCGCTTCCAGCAGAACGGCTCCGTCAGCACAAACCTCAGCATCACCTGCGAATTTGAAAACGTCATCAGCATGGACTACATGGTCTACTTTAACTTCTTCGGCTGGGTGCTTCCCCCGCTGCTGCTCATGCTGGTCATCTATGCAGAGATCTTCTTCATGATCCACAAGCAGCTGAACAATAAGAAAATCACCTCCAGCTACTCGGACCCCAAAAAGTACTATGACAAGGAGCTGAATCTTGCCAAATCTCTGGCTCTGGTGCTTTTCCTCTTCGCCRTCAGCTGGCTCCCTCTTCACATCATCAACTGCATCACACTCTTCTGCTCGCAGTGCCAGACGCCGAGTGTTCTCCTCTACGTCGCCATCCTGCTCTCGCACGGCAACTCCGCCGTCAACCCCATCGTCTACACTTTCCGCATCAAGAAGTTCCGCACGGCCTTCCGGAAAATATGGCAGCAGTACTTCCGCTGCAAGGAACTGTCGGCTCTGGACTTCCAGCAAAGTGACCGGAAAGACACGCCCAATCCGGTGCCGCTGCCTCCCGCTCCGATGAAGGACTTTAAATCGTACCCACCACTTCAGCCGGGGCAGCCTTCACCTGAGCTACAAAACGACCTGAAGATCAAAACACCTTAGGAACCTCACAAACATGCTTGGTGGAGCAGAGCACGGCCTGAGCGAAGGCAGAGGGGCTGATGGTTGGAGATGCAAAAGGTCACAGCACGAGCAGCGGCTCCCTCCTCTTGAGAAGGTAGTGTTATGAAGATCATAAATTTCTGGGCAAAAAAGCTGCAAAGCCGTTGCGAGGGAGGCAACACAGCTCAGTGGAAGATAATTCATCTCCTCTCAGGAGTACATAAAAAAGCAGGTACTGATAAACCTGCGATACTGGAGGTCCTATTGACTCTGTTTATCTTAGTAACAGACTGAACACATTAAGCTTTAACTGTTTATGGTAAAACAGCTGGAGTGAACTTCAGAGAAATGTGAAATCTGATTTGTCAATATCAGACGCTCAAACGTTGCAACACGCTTGAGCATTTATACAACCAACAGAGCAGGGTAGCCACACTACTGTAATAATGTGTAATGTGTTTAAACTGACTCTGGCTCCAAAATATTGAATGTAAGCTAAAGTAAATCTGAGCAGCACAGCTGTGAATGCTCATTTTATCTTCAGGGTCTTTATTGCACAACAGCGTGCAGAGAAGGCAGCCGTACGAGGGAGGGTAGTACAGTGAGGGGGTGCAGCACAAATGTTTTGTAGCCTCTTTAAATGTCTGCACCGAAGCTCAGGCCCCTCAGTGATCCAGCAGCACTTTCCCACTGCAGGAGAGACAGACAGGCACATGGTTGCTGTGGGAGGTTTTAAATTTTTAAAAGCTACACGCAGGACGCTTGTAGCAGCTAATCGTGGGGCAGAGACACAAGATGCTCTTAAAGCTCATCTCTGGGCGGCTGACATGCCAGTTTGTGGTGAAAATGATGGTTTCCTTTCCTCGTTACCATAAAGTCGTATTTCCTGCCAAAGACTAAAGCTTCCACGGCCTTTTTTWAATCACCATCTAAACAATATTGACAGAAGTTTCCAGCAGAAACGTCCACCTGAAGATTGTATTTACTGTCCTGTTCGCTCATTATTCATGCATATTTCCAAATGATCTGTAGATCAGTAATTAAATAATGACACTTAACTTAAACACGATGTATGAGAATGTAAAGCTACAGTTTTGTTCTTTGTAAAGATTTTATCTTTGGCCTAGAAAAATCAATGACAATCTGTCTCTTAAGATTCACACTTTTTCCCCGTCTTTTAATGCCTCACTTGCTGGTAGAGATGATGACAATTTTAATGCTTAAAAGGCTTTAAAAAAAAAGGAAAATCGTAATGCAGTTATTCTTGGCGTAAATGTTAAAACACAACCCAGGCCTGTCCCTTGTGGTTGTAAGCTGAAGCAAACYTGCAACAGGAAATGTGATTCGAAGCAAAGGTCACTCAGACCAGACTGTTTTCTCTTATTCAGAGAGGAAATTCTGTTAAATAATGTTCCAGACGAGTGCCGTCGTTGTTCACATCAGTAGGGAAAAAAAAAGTTTAAAAGGTTCGTCTGATTTCTGCAGTACAGGAAACACTCAGATGGTCTTCATGGTTTTTATACATTTTTTACAAAAAGATTAACCAAAACGTTATGCTTAAAGTGAAGTAAAGAAGCTAAAACTGTCTTGCAAAGTTTAATGAAAGGCACAATTCTTACTAAAAATTTAAGAAATGATGCCGATTAAAGTCTGTATGAATCTCTAAAAGGGGGATCTGTGTGATCCAGCAGCATTTGGTTAAGGTGTGAACAGCCTCAGCCCACACTGAAAATTGTTTTACTTTGTTCCTCTTTGGAGGTGGTCTGTACCCTATTTATTGAGAAGGGGTTATATGCGGAATCAAAGTGGGCGTGTCACAAGAGTGGGCGTGTCTAAACCATAAACACTGTGGGCTATGAGGCCTACATGACAGTATCCTTAGATCCTGCTTGATGTCTTTACAGCCTGACCCTGACCCCAACATTAAGGTTAACCAGGAGAAATGTGACCCAAGTAGGGTTCTCCAGAAAAAGTCGTGCCGTACAGTAACACCCCCTTTGCTCTTGTCCAATGAGGTGGTGCCGTACGGTATCGCCCCTTTTTTGCTTACCCACTCACGTGTCTCCCTTTAACAAAGTCCGTCAAATCACGTGTGTCACTTTAGAATCGCTTTTCCTTGTGACACGGCCACTCGTCTGCACTCGTCTGCAGAGACCCCTACTTGCATTTATCCACTTGAGTCCGAACTCTGAGCCTCGATGTAGAACCTCCTGATGTGTCCTAAAAAAAGTGCACCCAGTTCCTGGTTGATTAAAGATAATTAAACATGCATTTTTGAGAATATTTGTCTTTTTTATTTTTAATTTATTTATTTTTTGTTCCAGTTTTGGTTTATTTTGTTTCCTGAACATCTTACTAAACTATTTATCAGTTTTCGTTGTTGGGATTTTATTCTTCAGAGTGGATTACCAGATCGCTGCATTTTGAGTTTCTCAAAATGTTGCATTATAATCACCTGAACAAAAACCGCTCTGACTTTGCAGTCATGAGGATGTAGAACACTGATGGTTGCAGTGGACCATTTTAATGTGGTGAAGTTTTACGATTTAATATCTTCAGTCTATTTTGAAATGCTCTAATTAGCATCTGTTTACAGTTTTCTAAAAAAAAGTGCTGAGAATTTTTCTGTTTTGTGTTTATATTTGATTTCTGCTGTTCCCGTCTAAAAGCACCAGTGCAAGTTTCAAAGTTTTATCACAAATCCAGTCTTTCTATTTGGTTCAAACGTGATTCTGTAACTGAGATTAAAAACAACTAAATTTAGACAATGTAAATTTTTACATTTAGTTACAACCTCCCCGTCAAACCTGTACAGCGATTCAGTTTATCTSTAAAAATGAAAGCCTTATTGGGTCGTTCCTCTACTTATTCAGTCRTCTTGATGAGTCATCGCTACAACGCTGGGTTGTAATTATTCAGRAGAAATGAACAACTCTGAGCCCAGGATGTTCTAACTTTGTGAAGATGCCTCCCTGCAGCTCTGCAGCGCTGTCAGAATTCTCATTAACGCAGCACAATAATGCAGTTAGATAACACTGGGGATTGGTGTGGCTCCAGCGACCCATTTCTCATTTTTCTTTGATGTGTACAGACGTGTGAAGCTCTTAAAAAGGTCCCAATTTGAGGAAAGACAGTCTGTGCTGCCATTGCACACCATCTCCTCCTCACAAGTTTCATTCAAAAAACATGATTCCATACAGGAGAAGACATACTGTGTGCTGCTTCCTTTTATGTGACATAATGTTGACCAGAAAGGCTTCTGTAAATCAATAATCTGGTTCAATACCTCCTTTTTCACAGAGTCTACACATCTATTTCAGTCTCTGAGGCTATTCTAACGCTGAGACTTCAGGGGAGATTAAATATCAAGTGGAAGAAGATCACAGATAAGAACAACAACTGTGGGGAGAAATAGTGCAGCTGTGTGTTTTCAGTCGGACAGCTGAGGTGACCTTTCCCTGAGCTAATGTGGATGTTAACTACACACATAAAACTCTGAACACACTTTATGTAATTATCTCTCAGTAAATCTAACCAAAAACTCAGTTTCACAATCTTAGATTTTACRCAGATTCTGTGGAAAAGTTATGAACAGAATAATATTTTACCTGTTAGATAGGTATTTGAATTTCTTATTTTCATTGAAATGTGATTCAGGGTTGACACTACTCCAGATACTTTTTAAATCAGAATAGTTTGCTTCATCTATATATTTTTTCTCCATCTACACAGTTAAAACATAAACCCTATACTGCACCATTAGGTGGCAAGAACATCCACTGTTAAATATAACAAAATAAAAGATAAAAGCATTAAACGACACACCCCCTCACAGAAACCCCCAAAACAGCTGTAGTTCATTTTATTTATTTATTTATTTATTTATTTATTTATTTATTTATTTTGATACCCTACCATTTCCTCAGTCAACCTTTTAGTTCACAAAGTTTTATGGCAACATCATTAAGAAAAATGAGACAAATTTATAAAGAATGCTAAAAATGGCTCAAAAGGAGCAAAATAAGCTGCTATTATGTTAAAAAAATCTCCATAGATCTTGTAAAGATGAATGAATACAAAAACTTTTGGGGGGGGGGGTCACAAATTATTCACCAAAAATAAAATTTGTGTAAATAGAGAACCAAATGCACCTGAAAATCTTAATTTTTTCCAAAGCTATGTTGGGATTTAATTCTGATTGGACAAACAAGCTGTGGCTAGTCTGAACAAGTTCAAGAAAATTGCTGGTGTCTTAAAACAACTCCAATCTAAAAAGTATAATTTTTCATGCAAACATTATTTTATAAACATTTGTTATCCATTATAATTACATGATCATTTCTAAAATAACCTCTGTTTATTTGAGTGTAGCATTTTCAGGACAGGATATTTCTGGCTAAATTTTTTTAAATAACTGTGTAATACCAGCTGTAAAGCTTTATTAAATAGCATTAACATGAAAGTTTTTAGGAAATTAGAGTTGCTTTAGGACATCACTTGTTGCTCTTGATGACACTTGGACTAGTCATTAGCTCATCAAGTCTGCTCTGATTTCAACTCTGTTTTTCCAAACTAAGRTTGTTCRAAAGCTCCAACAGGAAAGTTATCAATAATTTATAACTTTCTGTAGATCTGTTCAAAATATCAAAACTTTATTCAAATTAAGCCAATTAATTAAAAAAATATTCAAGAAACATGAACTGCTGTAATCAAACGGTTGATTAATTTTAAAGTACGGTAATAATAAAAGCGTGAGTGACCTTCACACTTCTACACCTGCTGTTTGTGGATCAATTTCTTCTCTGGTTTGTTTGTTTCAATCATGTTTCAGGTCACTTGTGGTCAAATCAAAATTCACAGTCAGTGCCAGCGAGGTACAAGCTGAAATGTTTGTCTCTCTTTTGGAAAGGTTTTTTTTTTTCATTAAAAATGAAGGAGCAGTGTACCTGATCTCTTACTATGAAGGCCTAATGAATAAGCAAAACGTGTTGTGTGCCTCTGGTGCTGCTGAACAATAGGAACCATTGCTGCTTGTCAGACCACTTTTTCCACAGCAACATCTGTGGCAGGGGAGAGGGGTAACAAAGACAGCTGAGACCCTGTGGAGCTGCTGTGATGAGAKACAGTAAAACACAGAACATGATCCACCAACACATAAAGTTAATTGTTGTCTTCGTTCCGCATGTCTGACTTCAAAGGGAGGCAATCAATCATAAAAAACAAGGCCACCGATTCTGCGTTTTTCCTGCAGAAACATCTGTGTCAGACTCTCATCTGCGTCATGAGAATCAGAGCAGGAGCATCAATTCCATGTTGGCAGCACAGGTAATGAGAGGCTGCATTCAAARAGCTGAGCATGGAAATGAGAAGCGTAAAAAAAGAGAGGGATTCAAATATGAAGCAGATGGAAAATTTGCATTTAGCATCAAGTGAGCACCGCCAGGTAACTAGTAATGATGTGCAACATGTTGGAGCTAAACAACTGCAATCTGGCCATGCAAAAAAAAAATTAATTAACTGCCGTGACCTGTAGCTGCAAACTGAACCTGAACGCCCTCTGATTGATTTGGTTAAGGTTGTCAGTGAATAACTATTGAAGCTCTATTATTATTGCTGGTGCTCATTGTGCAGTTTTGATATAAAACCTGCAAATTACACAATAAAATGTGTGACATAACCTGGTGACTTTTGGTAGTTTACACAATGTCGATACAAGTACTAACAATATAAAATAAAAAAAATGCTGTGACAAAAAACAACAAACAATGGAGATCTATGGGATTTTGATAAAACAGATGAGAAAATCCAGTCCTCCTTGAAACTCCATAACTCAGTTTTCAAAATAAAACTGTTCAAAATTTAAAATTGTTCAAAGAGATGCAGGAAGTTAGACTGTTTCAGTGTTTACACCATTGCAGTTTGAGTTTTATGACTGTTAAAAAATTTGCCACATAATTTTCATCTGAGAGTTAATGATTGAATTATCTTAAACAGTTGATTTTTTTTTTCTATAAACAAACTTTTCAATACCCTCACAACTCTTTTTGGTACACACACAAACTATGCATCAAAGCTCAGGTGTTTTTGTCTTTTTATGTGTGTTTCTCACTAGTTTAAGACTTTAGTTTTTCTCTCAAATCTCCACTGACTGCAGAGAGCACACCCCCAAGTTTCCATACATTTCAGTTAGATTTTACTTTAAAATGTTATTTTCAAACCTAGAAGAAATTGGCCTTTTTAATTTTTTWAACTTATTTGCCATTGTTTAAATCCTATTGAGATCACAGATCTCTTTTTAAAGGGAGGCCTGGGCCTGAAGACAGACCTATTGTACATGTTTTTGTATCTCCTGCACATAAAAACTGAAGAAGCATTAAAAATACAAATGTTGTCCAACATTTTTGGGAGACATATACTGTAGTTTCTACATAGTGACTGTTTTGAGTTTGATTTTTGTCTGCCAGTCAGGGAGTGAGAGACACAGTTGTGTTGTCATGGCAAACATAAGCCACTGGCAGCAGCTCTAACAACGTTTCAATCTTTCTTATCTTTTACACATTCTAATCAGTTTTCTTATTTTCCCCCACTGTGCATTTTTACTTCATTTAATWATGTTGTAATATGGGACCGTGGAGGCATTGCTTCCTTCAAAACTTATTTGGGAATGTTCTGATTTATTTATTTATTTATGGTTTTAATCCACCTCCGTTCATTAGAGGCTTTTTAATAAGGTCTGACTGCAATGTGTAAAACCCTCAATTAAAAATAATGAAGTTTAGCAATGTCCTTCTCAAAATAAGAACATTGCAATTTATTTTTCCTTAATAAATTGGATTTAGATTGACACAAATGAAAACCGTAAGTAATAGATATAAATTAAACTGATTGTTTACATGACCCACACCAAAAAAATACAATACTAATG
>NW_013952405.1:6566060-6599085 GCF_001266775.1 Austrofundulus limnaeus
TTTTTTTTTTTTTTAAAAAAAAAAAAAAAAAAAAAAAAAACTTCACTGGCCTCATTGGCTGTCCTTATGAAAGAGTGCCACCTGCTGGTGAACATTATAATATAACTGATTGATGTCAGTGCTCTGATTCAGTTCAGTTGTCACAACCTTTCAATAAAAATATTCTCACTGTTGCTTCCAGGACAAGTTTGACTTAAAATCAAAAACTAATTAATATCAAGGAGATGTGAGCTCTGCAGGAATAGGTGCTAAAACAACATGATGCCTAAGCACAAAATGACAAATTTAATCAAACCTGCTAAACGTTTCAAGGCAGGTTGTTTGGTGGAGATAAGGAAGAATTTGCACAAGAATCCGCAGTGAAAGAATCACAATACTGTTTTGTTGATTTTTATCCAAAGTAATCATTTTTAAWCTTCTGTGAATTTGTGAGCAGGAGTGTGATGTTGCTGACTATCTTACGAAGACCCCAYAGATATATCCCCTCAGATCTCACACACTGTCTCTGTGAACAAACATCTTCATCACGGTGACGGTGTTTCAGACTACATCAATCGTTCATTTGACCACAGTGACATCAGCAGATGTGTGTAAACACGACGGTAAATTTAGGCCCATTACGGGAAAACGACAGGACTGCTGCTCCTGGCAGCAAACATTTGCATTTATCTCAGGTCAGGCAAGTTCAAACCACAGCAGCCCCACATCTGGAAGCAAACATCAGAAGGAGGAACAACTGCCTGCCTCAACAAGTCTGTGCCAGAAGTATGCGGCAGGCCGGCAGAATGAAGTGCTGAGCCTGACTCACTTCCAACTTACTATCAGCTGTCTGCTTTTTATCACGGAGGGGAAATTCCCGTTGCTTCTCCAGCGCTTTTAGAAACCTGCTGAGGAGTCATTTTTCAGAAATGTTGTTTTATTTTTTGTCTTCTTTTTTGTTTTTGGGAAGGAGGAGGTAAAGGGGGATGGGTTGCAGGCCATGTTCTCTTTGTGGCAGATTGTGTAAACAGCTGCTTGAACAAGTTGTAAAGGCGTTAACAAGCTGTAACTTTATTTTGTGCAATCAGAGCTCCCATCGTGGGTTTAGTGCTSCTCTTTGTGGCTACGCTTTGGATAGCATCCACCCATAAAAGCCACAGCCTAACACTGGCAGTAAATTATTTTTAATGGTGGTGGAGGACAGATGCCTGTCCATAAYCCCCGTCTGCCTCGACTTGTTCTGAGCTGACAGCAGACTTGGTCCACCCTCAGATGTGGCCCTGGGCCAAACCTGTGTCCTGCTTGTTAGATGGTGGGATGAATTTCCATGAGCTCATACAAATTGCCAATATATCACAGAAATTTATATCTCCCCTGGGCTGACTGGTGGCCTTGGTGCTAAAGGCGTGGACCGAGAACCACAAAAACCTCTGTTCACTTCCTGCCAGGGACCTCTGCTTCTTCTCTAGCTCCCTTTAGATTTTTTAAAAAACCTGTTTATCCTCGTCAGCTCTGAGTTTTCACTCAGGTATCTCTTCCGTGCACAATCAGGATGACATGTTTGGCATTTCAGTCCCTATGTTACCCAACAATGTACCAAAAACCCTATAATTAAGATCAGAACAGACGTATACAGGCAGCTGTTAGGTCTGAAAACTCATATCCTGTTTCAATCATCACCATCATCATCGTCACTGACACTGTGTCCCAATCCCGTGGAGTACCTGAGCGGAAGCAGGGGAAGTGGTTTTTGGTGACCAACAGAAGTGACAACAAAGTGTTAATTGTTGACATTCCACAATTTTAACAGCTTTGATCTGGTTTAAATGCCACTTTTTTTCCTGTCACAGAAGCCAACCCTCTTTCTGTATGTACAGCATATTCTGCATATGTGAAATTTTAAAAAAGTTTTAGACGTTTGTCTGTTGCCCACCACCATGAAAGGAAGGCAGTCATGCAGTAAATTACCCTGTGCTTGTTTGTATTGGTTTTATGGCTCTTAGCAAAATGTCTCATGAACCAGTTGATGGGTTTTAATGAAACTATCAGAAAACAATGAATTGATGCTATTCTAAAGCTAATTAACTTTTAGAGTCAACTTGATTAAATACGGCTGCCAAAGCTAAGCGACCTCATCAAACACAGAAATGGATACAACTCAGTCAGTTTTACAGAACTTGCTCTAAAATTTGATGTGGTCATAGTCAGGAGTTGTCATTTTCAGATGCGAGCGTTCACAGATGCACAAGATCTTTGTTTAAAATGTTGCCATTAACCGTTGGGGTCAACCCTGTCGGTCTGTTAGCAAAATATTTTGTGAGGTAGTGGACAGATAAACAGATTTGAATGCACCTGGTACAACTGGATACCATCTTAAGTTAACCAGATTGCTGAACTTATTAGAAAAACTGCTGTTGTCGATCTAGTTTGGTTTAGTCACAGCTGTGAGTCATTTTTATTACAGGCTCTGAGCTGTATTTAATGCGCAACATCTTTGCTTCAAACTTGGTCATGCAAAGTAACATGCACTCCTTAAATGAATGCTTATTTCAATGTTAATGATTAAAATAAGCATTGAAGCCTTCTTGGAATATACATTTTAAAGATTTTGAGTGATTGAGTCAAGTGATGATCACTCTGTCATTCTGARGTCATCATCAAAATTCCCAATATGTAATTTAGTATAAATACCTTTTCTGTTTATTTTCTGAGTCTTTTCATGCTACTCAGTTACTTTCTTCCTGTGTTTTTAACWCATCATTAAATCGTGGGCACAATGAGACAAAGATATCCCCATGAGGTGACTAAGAGTCTGAATTAGATACATTTATTGGTAAAGCAGAAGTAAGTTTCGTGTCTGTCGCTCCAAGGAAACATGAGTCAAAGAAGTGATCTGTTGGGCACTTAATTTTCCTACCAGGTGACTTAACACAACATTGTGCCCAAAGTTATTGGTTTTGTTGCGTTTCACAGATAATCTGTGACATTAAAGGTCGTGATATCCCTTATTTTGATCAGGTTTTTGTTCACGTTGCGACATTTGTTTTGTCGGTTGAGCTGCAAGGATCTGAATGTGCCGGTTTCACCCACAAGCATGCATAACATCCAGGATTAAACATGCTCTGGGACAGCATTAAGCATGTTGTTTGTTCAAGTACTGTTTTAGGTTCATTGTTATTGTCATAATGATGTGTGAAGGGGGGGACGTGGAATGATTAAAAATAAAATAAACATTGAGGCCTTCTTGGAATATTAGCATAAACTGGGTTAGAAAAACAAAACTCTTCCCAGAATAACTCCCGGACACGGCAGAGTCAGCAGTGAGTGCTCCGTAAAGTACCTGCAGTGGTGATTGAATAACATCTCCTCCTCCACATCAAGCCGGCCGGGTGCGTGTTGACAGTCTCAGAGTTTGGCCACAAAGTCAACAAAGCAGCCATCGTAAAACACAACGCAGCTGAAAGATGAAGCCGGCCAAGGACCACATCAACGGCAGCAGACGTGGAGTGTCTTTTGCATTTATGACATCCTGCTAAAAACATAATGTAAGATTAAAAAAAAGCCTGTTTAATAAGCTGAATCTAAACAGGGCATGTCACAACTGAGACAGCAAACTTATTATACAACACTGAGCTGTAAACCCTCAATCCAGGCTGCCTAAATGGAAAATTGGAGCCTTATATGAGCTGAGTTTTTGTAGAATTTTGAGGTTCCACACATAAACCGAGCCTTCTTTGTAAGCAGACACTTAACTTAAAAAGTAAACACAGAATCTGGGCTGTTTGAGTGTTATAGGAGCGGCGCTCTTGTGAAATACTTCACTATAAGGTTCTGTGGATAAACCGAGCTGTCTGCCTGAGCAGCTATTGACCTTAAAATGTCAACACCTAAAACATGCTTTGCAAACCTTGTTTTTAAAATAGTCTGGTATATTTTTAAATTGTCTGCAGTTTAAGGGAAAAAAACCCACTTTCAAAAATGTTGGGGTGTTGTTAGAATGAAAAATATATATAATAAATGCAATGATTTGCATATCCAATAAACCCACATTTTATTTCCAATATAATATGATGAACAAATGTGTAAAGTAAAACATTGTGCTTAAAAATAATTTTGAATTATATGGCAGCAACACAAGGCTGTAAAAATAAGTGGTATAAATAAGAAACTACTGGAGGACTGAAACAGAAACACTGTTGTCTTCACTGTACCAATGCTCATTTAAAATGAACTGAGGCGATGAGAAAAACTGTTTTGTAGTCACATTAATAAAAAAATAAAATCTGTTTGGAAACCAAAAACACTGTGACCTTTATACTAMAAAGGAGAGGGACCAACTAACCTGTTATCAGTGAACAGTCCAAAAAGCCTGCCTCTCTGATGGTATGGGGGTGCATTAGTGCCTCTAGCATCTGAAATGACACATTAGTGTATACAGGTTTTAACACAACATATTGAATGCCATGATCCAGACTTCTTTTTTTTTTTCAGAGAAGGCCTTGCATATTTSAAGAAGACAATGATAAACCACATACTGGATCTGTTACAACAGCCTTGCTTCAGAGCAGAAGAGTCCGGATGCTGCCTGCCTGCAGTGCAGTCCTTCTACCATCTGAACACATTTAATGCATCATGGGATAAAAAAAAAATCCAAGACTGGTGAACAGTTAGATACCTACTGTACATCAGACAAGAATTAGACATAAAACCCTCGAAAACTTCCAGCAGTTGGTTTCATTAGTTCTTGGATGTTTACAGTCTTGTTAAAGATTAAAGATAAAGAATGCTTCGCAGTGGCAAACCCTGTAACATTTTTGTCACTTTTTAGGTTGTACATTGCTYAGCATTTAATGCTTTTGTCCTAAAAACAGCCACCGTAATATAAAAAAAAAAAAGCCACATGAGAGGATAGGGTTTCAATCCTCACCTCTGATATTTTCCAGCTCTCCCATGACGCAGTTTGCCATCTCATGTGGATGTGTTTTTGTGTGCCAGCAGGTCTGTGCTGCAATCGAGGGAATTTTTGGTAGGAATGCCGTCCAAGAAAAAAGTATATTTTTTAAGGGTCGGTGCCAGAGTTCGGTTTGGAAGCAAAGTGGCAAACCTAAATGAAATGTGGCATTCATAAAAAGTCCACGGAGCCGTGTTCATTAAATCTTTGACGCCATGAGAAATCATTGGCAGATGTTTTCAAAGGAGAGCTGAGAAGAAGAACGTTCTAAGGAACCACACATAAACAGAAATGACCCTCAGATTTGAATCTGAATGACAAAAAAAAAGAGCAACAAATGAACAAAAGCTGCATAAAAATGTTATTTTCGGATGACTTATGCTAAAATAGAAAGAAAATGACCAAAATTATTATACAAAAGCAATGATGATGACATGTTTTAAACAGCAAAACAGAAACTTAACAAGTATGATTTTAGAACAGACAGAATATAAAACAATTAGTACTGCTCTACAAGCATCATTTATATTTTAGCCAATTTTTMCCACCAGGATTGCTTTTTATTACTGGGAACAAATAAATAAAATTATATTATAAAGCACACAAACTAATTAATTTATGAATGAAATCTGTTGCTGCAAACTACTCATTTCGTGGTATTTTCCCATGTAATGGATGATGTAATATTTCTGAATTGTCTTCTGTAACTTGGAAGGTTGTGTGTGCGTGTGTGTGGTTGTACGTGTGTCAAAGTGTTTGACACATCAACCACACCTTCCTCAATAAATTATATAGCTACAGTACGTAACTGCACACCTCCTCTTCACTGAAAGGTACCAGACTTCCATATATGGTAACAGGAAACAGTCAGAGGCTGCTGTTAATGCTTTACAGCCTGAATTAAATTATTTTATCTCAACATTACAAAAGAGTTTTGTAGACACGTTTAATAGTCTAAATGTATTTTTGTGTATTTTTCTATTATTTTTTACTTTAGCAATAATATGTTTTGTCTTTTAGCTAGTATTTTATTTTTAGCAAGGCATTTGCTACTTTTAGCTATAAGCAAGCGTTTTGATTTCTTTAGCTACCTTTGCTTCTTTTATCTTGTTCCTTTTGTCTAGTATTTTGTTACATCTATTTTTTTTACTTTTGGTTTATAACTTCAGCTATTCTACTTTTGTTTTTTTAACAGATTTAGCTTCTTTTAGCTAGTTTTCTGCTTCCTTATACCTTTACCAGCAGTCTCAGCAGTCATTCAGTACTCGACATTCAAACTGTTTTCCACAAAATAACTAAATTCTGATCAAACACAAACTATCACAATATGTTTCTTTCTTTTTTACATGGAAGTCGTTGACTCAATCTAGTTTGTTTTTTCCCTGCATTTAGAAAGTGCAGAACAAGTTAAAAAAACATGTTTTTACTGAAAGAAAAACTTTGAGTTCATTTAAAATAAAAGTCCCTCATCAACAACTTTGCTCATCCATGTGGGATCAGAGCGGGTTGTGACATGACATCTGAGAAACATCTGGCCATGATTCCTACATTTCCCACCCAAAAATCTACATTTATCTCATAGAATCCGGCACATTGCAAATTGACACACACAATGTTCTTTTTAATAAGAGGTAGTTGAGTTCTCTTTTTATTGTTATGAAACAGAAATGCTCTTTGAAAGCAGAACAATACAATCAGTACGTCTGTTATAAAATGAGACATAAAAATCGTTATTGAAACATGTTATTTCATAATGGAGCTAAAGGAGACGTTGCATCATCAAATATTGTGACGACGGCGCAGGTAGTTCCCAAGATTTGTTCGTACAAGCAGCAATACTGTGAGACAAGAATTTTCCTCATTACTATTGTGATTTATCACAGAGAAATACAAACACAAGTGAGATGCTTATTATCACAATGAGTACAATAACAGAATTCACTGTTTTTTTACTCTACTTTTAAGGTTGACCTACTTTAGTGTTTCCTTTGGGGAACAGTTTTGAACAAAACGGGAAGGAAATTTCTATTTTTGGACAAAAAAAGGGTAGAACAAAACTTTTTGTTAAATATACATCAACACTGTCTGGCTCGATCACATGAGAAATGTGCTTCAGAATGAAAAAAACATGTGAATGTATGCGCCGTTTCCTTAAAATTAAATATGACAGCAAAATCACAATGAACATCTCATCTGAGATTATTACCCACTGGCAAAAGGTGGATGATRATGGTTTTGTCTAAGCACGTGTGTGTGAGTCTGCCTGTTAGCAAAATATMTCATGRACAACTCAACACATTTTAATAAACTTGCAGAAAGYAAAAACTGGATGTMCATCTGTAATTATTTTTTAGAATCAACCACATTCTAGACGACTGCCACAACTGACTGACTAAATGCACAAAAATACAATATTTATACCCAGTTTTACTAATACTGACCTAAATTTTAGTGTGGTAGTAGAATAGACTCATCCCCAACAYATACATCAAGCAATAACAGATTTTGGAAGATCTTAATTTAAAATTTGGCCTTCAAGTGTTTAGAATCAAGCCTATCTGTCTGTTAGCAAAATATCTCATGAACCACTGGACGGATTTCAATTAACCTTTCAGTAAAGAATTAATAGATGCACTTCTCCAGCTGGTTACATTTTGGAGCTAACCCTATTCATGATAGCTACCACAAACAGCTCACCTTAGAAAACACAAAAAGTAGTATAATCCAGTCAGTTTTACTTATATTAAGCTAAAATTTTATGTGGTAGTAGCTGAGATTTTTGCTGAAATTTTTAGCATTATCTGTTGGGAGATAAACCTGGTGGTCTGTTACCAAAAAGAGCCACTGAAAGAGCTTAGATTTTTTTCAGAAAGTAAAAGTAATTATTAAAAGTTAGGACTTTTGGAGTCAACACAAACAGCAAATCAACTATGCCCAACACGAAAAAGAATACAAATCAGTCAGTTTTACAGAAAGGTATCTTTAATGTAGTATGTTAGTAGTTGAGAGTTCTTCACAGCACAGACTCTGAGCGTGATGTTTCACAATATCACATGAGATTGTGTATAACATTGTTTTTAAGGCTTGACGTAGATGACTACAACTTGGTCATTTCTCAACATAAGATGCTCTTAGTCTAGACCTTYATGTTATGAAATAAGTTGCACAACCTTTATCAAATTCTAAGATGTTTTATACAATTTTAGGTGAAATGAACAAGGATTTTAAAAATTTTGGGAACATTTTGCAGCTTCGTTTATGTGATTTCTAGTAAATCAAGCAAGCATAATCATTTGCTGAATGGTTTTATTGAAACACCTTTTGCTTTTCCCACAGATGCTTATCCAGCTAACAAAAATGAAATAAATAAAAAAAATCCCTAGGAGTTAACTAATAGTGCTTTAGGTGAAATTGTACGTAAATGTTTTGGAAAGTCCCAGTGTTTATTCACCCATCATGCCTGTCAAGCTGTGAGTAGGAGGACTGAGGTTACTGCAGGCGGGAACAAGGTTGGGTGACTAAGACTCCACTCCGCTTAAATACAACCCCAGCCAGAAACACAACACAGAGACCATTCCAAGAGCCACCATTCACAAAAAAGAAGCATCACCGGAGAAGATAAATCTTGCTGATCTTCAAAGAATCTTTCAATTTTTCCTTTTGTAAGGTTTTGCAAACCTTTTTTTTAACCTTTTTGTTAGTCGACTAWAGGTTTCATCATGAGATGCTGCACTTTAGTTGTGTGTTTGCTGTTGGGGATAAGCGTGCAGAACGGATGGAGCGTTCCCCTGAAGTCGGTCTTTGTCACCTTCCCAGGAGACATCATCAGAAACATGACTGATATGGAGCTGGCAGAGGTAAGTAGCAGATGTCTCGTTTTGTCTCAGTGGTTCCAGGCTCCCCGAATGACACGCAATAAAGCTGCACAGAAAACTCATTATTTTAACAAAGATTTATGTCATGGTGTTAATAAAGACATATACTTTCTGACGCAAAGCCACAGAAGGTGTTGAAGGAAAAAGTTTTTAAAAAGGACAGGATGGAATTGTTTCCACACTGACATGCTTTGTTGTATTCTCCAGAGTTATCTAAAGAAGTTCGGCTACATGAACACGGTCCAGCGCAGTGGCTTTCAGTCCATGACGTCCACAGACAAGGCCCTGAAGAGGATGCAGAGACAGCTAGGCCTGGAGGAGACCGGACAGCTAGATAAGAAGACACTGGACGCCATGAAAAAACCTCGTTGTGGCGTTCCTGATGTTGCCAACTACAAAACCTTCGATGRGGACCTCAAATGGGACCATAATGATATTACTTATAGGTAAGTGGAGAGAAAAATCATTACAGCTGATAAYAATAAAAGACTGGCTCAATTGGAAATCCTTGTTACACATAATTATTCTGTTCTCCTCAGGATCATGAACTACTCTCCAGACATGGAAAGCTCTCTGATTGACGACGCCTTTGCAAGAGCCTTCAAGGTGTGGAGCGACGTGACCCCTCTGACTTTCACACGCCTCTTTGACAGCACAGCTGACATCATGATATCATTTGGAAAAGCTGGTAAGTGCTTGGGAGACAGTTTATCTTACAAATCAGCATCATTCAGATGTATTTTGACTGTTTATACAGACTCTGATGATGAGTGAATGAATGTTCTGTTTAGAACACGGGGATCTATACCCATTTGATGGTAAAGATGGCCTTCTGGCTCACGCCTATCCTCCTGGTGAGGGGATACAGGGAGATGCCCACTTTGACGATGATGAGTTCTGGACTCTGGGAAAAGGACCAGGTAATCTTACATGTAAAAATCAAACTCTGTCGATTCCCTCTAGTGTTCACTGCAGAGATTTCCTCAAAAATGCTAAATCCTCCATGTCTCATCAGCTGTGAAGACCATTTATGGAAACGCTGAAGGCGCCATGTGTCAATTCCCCTTCACCTTTGAGGGCCGATCCTACACCTCCTGCACCACCGAGGGCCGTACAGACAACCTGCCCTGGTGCTCAACCACATCTAATTACGACAAAGACAAGAAATTTGGCTTCTGCCCGAGTGAACGTAAGYCTTACTTTTAATTCCACACCACAKCAATTTTGTAGCTAATGGGACAAAATTGGAACTCATCCCCTGTTTTTGATTGTCCTCCTGACAGTTCTGTACACATTCGGAGGGAACGCAGATGGAGCTGCGTGTGTTTTCCCCTTCACATTCCAGGGGACAAAGTATGACAGCTGCACCACAGACGGCCGCAACGACCGCTACCGGTGGTGTGCCACCACAGCCAACTTTGACACGGACAAGAAATATGGATTCTGTCCCAGCCGTGGTGAGCCATAATAAAACACAATGCACATAAACATTTGCTATGACCCGCCACAATGGCTCGTTTCTTTAATTAACTGCTGGTGTTATGTCTCCGTTTGCAGACACAGCTGTAATTGGAGGGAATTCTGAGGGWGAGCCCTGCCACTTTCCTTTTGTGTTTCTGGGAACGGAGTACAACTCATGTACAAGTGAGGGGAGAGGAGATGGCAAGCTGTGGTGCAGTACTACTGGCAACTATGATGGAGACAAAAAATGGGGGTTTTGTCCTGACGAGGGTGAGGAGCAAAAATCTGAGATGAACACAGAATGATATAATTTGCTTTTTTTTTTTTAACCATTAACAATGTTTTACCTGCAATGTTCCAGGTTACAGTCTGTTTCTGGTGGCAGCCCACGAGTTTGGCCACGCCCTCGGCTTGGATCACTCCAGCATCAGAGAAGCTCTCATGTATCCCATGTACATCTACAAAGAAGAATCCCCTCTGCACCGAGATGACATAGAAGGCATCCAGTTTCTCTATGGTGAGGTCATGAGTGCTTTTTCATTCTAAGCCCCATCAAACAATACATTTTCACTCATTTTTTCCCCTGCATTTATCTTCCAGGAAGTAAAACAGGCCCTAACCCCACTGAACCTGAGCCCGACACCCCTAGCACCACTACTTACCCAGACCCGGATGWGACCGACCCCACAGATGAACCTGAACCCACCGATGAGACCCTCCCCACCAGCCCATCYACCGTGGATCCCACCAAAGATGCCTGCAAGATGCTCAAATTTGACACCATCACTGTGATAGAGGGAGAGCTACRTTTCTTCAAAGATGGGTGAGCAAATGATTCATTCTTCTGTGCATTCCTTGTTTTATTATGAAGGAAATAAAACCATGCTGATGTGCTCATTATACGTGTCGATCGACAGACATTTCTGGAATGTGCCCAGTCGTGGCGATGCAGGACGCAAGGGACCTCTGTCTATCTCTGAGAGATGGCCAGCTCTGCCAGCTGTCATTGACTCTGCCTTTGAGGATGTTCTGACCAAGAAAATATACTTCTTCTCAGGTAAAAAAAAGGGGTCATGCTTTTCGAACACTGAACAAAGTTGTCAGAAAGTATTAATGATTGTTACTGTTTTGTTTTTACAGGAACCAGATTCTGGGTKTACACAGGGAAAAGTGTCCTGGGTCCCCGCAGCATTGAGAAACTGGGTCTGCCCAGCAACGTTCAGAAAGTTGAGGGAGCGCTGCAGAGGGGGAAGGGCAAAGTTCTGCTCTTCAGCGGAGAAAACTTCTGGAGGTGAGCAGACCTAACTCTTCACTGGGCAAACAAAAGCCTCAAGTCACAGTTTGTTTAAAAAAATAACAATAAATAACACATTTTATCTTTACGGAACTGATTTTATGTCTGGCCCATGCAGGTTGGATGTCAAGACTCAAAAGATTGATCAGGGCTATCCCAAATATACTGATGCTGTGTTTGGTGGCATCCCCAATGATGCTCATGATGTTTTCCAGTACAAAGGTAAATACAGACATACGGTAACTACAGAAAAGCTAAATTAAGTAATACAGTAGCTAAAAGACAAAAAATGCTAGCTAAAAATAGCAAGAATCTAGCTTAAGGCTAAAAGTAGCCAAACTAAAGCTATTAACTAAAAGTAGCAATACAAGACAAGACCATAAAACAAGTCTGTTGAAGCAAATTTTAAAAAGTCAATATGAAAAATTGAAGATATTTTAACATTTCTATGGAGAAATTTGTAAATAATCACAATAATAAGTAATTTTACTATTCAAATAAGTTTTATATTTTGTAATGTACAAAAATCAAAACATCTTCTGTATGAGCCTAACATTTTGATGTATGAATGATTAAAATAACACAAATTATGCAGCTGTTAGATTGACAAAAACTTAATCCAATATTATGAAAATAGTAGCCAGAGAACCGTCACCTTTTGCACTCGATGACTTAATWGTCAACGTTTGTCTTCCAGGTCACATGTACTTCTGCAGAGATCGTTTCTACTGGAGGATGAACGCCCGGCGGCAGGTGGACCGCGTTGGCTACGTGAAATACGACCTGCTGAGATGCCCAGAGAGCTCAGGCATTCACTACTGAGYCGTTTGCACAGACGAGCTGGAATCTGTCTGCGATGTTGTGGCAGCCACTTCTCTCTGCGCGTGGGAGAAAGTGAATGCAGTGTCTGCATATCGTGCCTGTTGTACGATGTCTGTGCTTTCTGGAATGTGAATAATTGGCCTTTGAAGTGGGCTAATTATAATTATTCAGTATTGACCTACATGTAAGTCAAAGGTCCAGAACTGGAAAGCAAACGCACCTTTTTTTTTACACTGCTCAGCCCTGATAATTTGTGAACTGATGACYGTGGGGACCTTAAATTTAAGACCCACAACTATAACTTAAACACAYGCAGTCTGGATCAGTGTCCAGATTTGCAGATTAAATTCTCTGTCTGACAGGTTCAGACTCTAGACAGTATTGAAATATTTTGGTATTTATAGCAAAATCTTAAGTTAATATTATTTTTTGTGTCTGGGGCTTAATTGTTTTGTGTGATTATATGTGCCTTTCTAAAAATGGCCTCACAGCTAAATCCTTGCATTGGAAGACAATCCATGTCTCCTTCTCTGAAATTATTTATGAAGCATAAACTTTTTGTAATAAAGTTTTAACTTTCGATGCAATAAAATATTTTGTGAGAACAACATCCTCTGTCAGCAGACTCAGTCATTTACCAGAACTAAAAAAAAGATTATTTTTTGTTTTTCATAAATTAAAGCGAATGAAAATTTAAAAAAAAAAACTGCACAAGTAAATGTAGTAAAATCAAACACACATTCACATCAAAGGTATGTAATGCAAAATTTGAAATAAACCATATAAAGGTTTTCTTGAACTAAAACAATTCCAGCAGTTTTCCCGACATACTGATTTGAATTTCTGAAATGCAGAATGTAAACAAAGCACCAAACTGTCAAYTTAGACGTGTAATTGAGCATGTTAGTAATTAATTATTTTATGTTTTAGTCAACATTAGTCATCATGTATGTTGTGCTCCAGTTACAAGTGAGTCTTCTTTCGGTGAAGTGTGTGATACAGAGCTCATAACTCACCAACAGATGGTTCATTTCTGTCTTGATRGACTGAAACTCCCAGGTCCAATCCAGCTGTGCTTGGAACTAATTACCTGAACAGAAATCCATATTGCAATGTTAATGAAAATGTTTATTTTCTACATTCAAGGCCACGGGAGGGTTTCAAACAGAAATGATAAATGTCATTAAAGCACAAGGACAGAATGTAATCATTCTTCCAAACACAGCTGGCTTCATGCAGAAACATGAAGCTTGTCATTCTCTCTCAGTTCTCCAGAGTTGTCTAAATTATTATGGCTGTTTGGAGACAGGGTTTGTAGCAAAACATAACAGCATRTAGGTAAAACATGTGGAGAGTTTAGGAGGAATAATTTTAGCTAATGAAATTTTGTTCCAAGATTTAGAAAAAATGTAATTATCAAGCTTCTTATTGCAGCTTAAGCTTATTACTGCATTTGGCCGCAGCCCTCAGATTGATTTTCAATTTTTGGGAAAATGTTTGTGCAGCCTTAATATATGTATATAAACTGAAACAGCTAGACTGCATCCTAAATTTAACATAATTTAGTTATTTTAATACGACAGTCATTTCGACATTATTTGGAGGTCACCTCCTAATAATTGTCCTTATAAAAAATCTAACTGCTCATTTTGAATCAATACTTTTACTTTTAATATTTAAGTACAAAAAACATCAGATACTTTGACTTTTACTCAAGTAATATTCCTAACGGAGACTTTAACTTTTACCAAAGTATTTTTTTGTACAATACTTGTACTTTTACTCAAGTATCCATTTGTGGTATTTTATACAACACTGTCGATATGTGAAAAGATGCAAGTTTTATAAAATACAATGGAGACATTTTATTTTTAAATCATGCAGATTTATTGTTGTGCTGTTGACATATATTTGATAAAGCAATATTTTCCTTATTGAATAGAGCTAAACTAAATAGTCATTTGTTTAGGGCTCACATGAACCTTAAAACAAATTAAAAACTAACAAACTTTTACAAAATTGACTAATCAAAGTAATTTAAGTTGTTAAAAATAATTATGTTTTAACACATTTTCTTGCTGCCAGAGTTGTAAAGTAACTAACTGTTACTGTACTTAAGTAGAAATTTTGGGTATCTGTACTTTATTGAATAATTTTTTTCATCCTACATTTTACTTCTATTCCTTACATTTTCACATAATTATCTGTACTTTCTACTTCCTACATTTTTAAACAAGATAAGAAGTAGAAAGTCATTACTCCTGTTTCATTTTGGCTCATTATTAAATCCTAATAAATTGTGCCTCCTGRATAGTGTGATAGGATGAGAAGTATAAATATATTCCCTTCTGACACCAAATTGTACACAATCCTTAACAGCTGCATGCCTTTAGAAAGTTTTTTGAAAGTTCACCTCCCAAAAAATGTTATTTTCGAAAACCTCTCATTCATTTTTACTCATTACTTTTACTTTTAATACTTAAGTACATTTTATGTCAGAAATTTATTTTTGATACTTAAGTACAAAAAAAATCAGATTTCATGATAAGATACTTGTACTTTTACTCAAGTATCACTTTGAGGTACTTTATACAACACTGATTGCTGCTTAATACAAAATATATAAATGAACAAAATTATGATTACATCCAGCCAATAGTGTCATTATGTTAGGAAATTGTAATTTTTATGTATTTTTCAGTTATACAACACTGATTTTCAGGCTCTTTTTTGCAGAAAACATGAGGTGGAATAAAATGTTAAATTATTCCAGTTTGAGCCCATTCTTACAGAAACTGAGTAMAGCTTCAGTTAGTAACAAGGTTTATACTTCCAAACAATTAAGCTGCTCTAATTGTTATGAATTTAGCTTTTTCCTGTTTTTTTACTATTCCTGAATGGGTAATGCTATACTAGAATAAGGCAGGATAAAAGAAAGTGCATTTTTTAATAACTATTAACTATTTCTGTGGAGTTAAGTAACAGAATAATTACATCAAGGACCAGATGAAGTTGTAACACAAGAAGATAATTTCCTGTTTTAAAACTAACAGTTTTTGAATTGTTCCTCTTTGTGATGTATTTCACAACACTACAATGTGTAAATAAAACAATAATTAAAAACATGAGTTTACTTGAAACTACATTAACTTGAGTTCATGTAGTTTGGTTTTTGATTGGATYGTATGTAGTATTTGTTTGACCACTTTAATGAAAAGATAGGTTATTTTTGTTTTTAGGGGGAAAAAGGCACTTCTGTTAGTGTAATTTTAACAAAATAACCACAAGGATTGATTTCTGCTTCTTTATTTTTCTGGAGTCCAAAAGAAAACATTTCCAAAGTTATTAATAAAAACGTACAGAAAATTTAGAGTTTAAAAACAAAAAACGTTACTTTTGGCAAATACCTGAAAGTTAAAACAAAGCCAGGGAAAAAAAATTGTTTTAGGAGTAGATAGATCCCAAGGCTTATTATATTGACCATAACAACTGTATTTTTTGTGAATCCARCATGGAAACGACGGATCATCATTTTTTATCGATGTACTTACACAAAAACTTTCTGGGAGGATTTTCTGGACTGGCTTTCTACAAAGACCCAGCTACAGGACACACTTACTCTGGACAACATAATATTTGGTTTGAACTTGAAGGATGCACAATCAGACTATGTTTTAAACAATTTATTACTGATGTCAAAATATTTCATTCATTGCTGCAAATGGAAAAAGGTAAAGCCTATATTTAATGTACTTAAAAAACATCTTGTTGGAAATTATGTAATTGCTTTAAAACAAATGAAATGTAAGAATGCAAAGTCTCTATGGAATGGATTTGAAAATATTTGAAGACTTCTGGTTGTAGTTGTACAACTGTGTGAATGTGTTTGATTTTTTTTTTATTTTGTTTATTTCTATTGTTTGCTCTGTTCTATCTTGTGCCTTGAAAATGTTATTTCACCTGTTTATTGTTGTTAAATCCCTAAACGATTGTACACTTGAATTTATATTACAAAAAATAAAAAATAAAAAGATCCCAAGGCTCGTTTTGTATTAATCTCTTGCAGCATATTACTCCGCACCACGTTGAGTAAAATGTCCTCCTCTAAAAACAATAGTCCATCAAATATAACGTTAGAAAATAATTACGTGTAGCAAAATAAGGTGAATAAATATTAAAAACCGACAAACAAATGTAACGTTGAGTTAACAAGCAGCGCTGTTTCAAACAAAAACAATAAATAAAGATCAGGTCTATCGGACAGGAAGCGAGGAGAGACTCATGGCGCCCGACTAGAAAGAACCAACAATTATCGGTTCCTTTTTTGTTTCCTTTTCGTCTCCTCTACGCTAAAGGATACTACACTCCTTTAAACTGCACGGTAAGAAAAAAGAGCCGGGAATCTAGTGTCGGAAACAGAAATTATTTTCATTTTCTTCAGGGAGCGAATTTGGACATTCTTTCGCCGCCGAGGCCCACAAGGTCCCCAGGCCAGTAGAGCTTACAGAATGCCTGAGTGGAAAAGAGGCTTCACTGGTACAGAATGACTAAGCGAAGCAGGCAGGATAAAGGGCAGCTAGGCCTGTTTCGGAACGGCTCAGCGTCCGGCTCTCTGATGAATAAACCTTATTTTTTTAGATCAGCCGATCCCAGTTCGGATTACTGTTGTCTAGGATTATATAACCACAAATTGTTATTTCGGAAATGAAGAAAGTTTACGTCTATATTCTCATCGAAAGCAAAGCAAAAAGCTACTTAACCAAAACAAAGCTAACAGTTAGCTTCTCTATCGTCTGCGACGATGTTTCTAAACAACTCATGTCCAAAACAAATGTCGTTTCCTGAGATTTCCCTGAAACGTGGACGAAACGCAGAACAAACCACGTTCATTAAAAGTCATTTTATTTTATGTCAATGCACTTCCAAAAATTATCTTGTGCAGTTTTAAGACTACCACCTGAGTGACAACTTGTATATGAATAAAAACCTACACTCACTCAGTGGCTGACTGAATTTTCTAATAGTTTTGGAAAGAACCCCAAACATTTGGTAGTATATAAACCCAAACATAAAGTAGTATTGACCACTTATTCTGGCAATTTAAGGAAACTCTTTAAGCAGACTTATTTAATGGCAAAAACACTTGTATGTGTAAGGCATCTTGTAAATAATAAATACATACATAAATAGGATTATCTGTGTGCAAAATGAATTACTCTATAAGACATCAAATTATTAAAAGATGTTGGATTAGTTGAATATTACTAAAATACAGTTTTACGTTATGGTCAAGGTAAATGCTTCACGATTCTCTGTATCTTAAATATATCACTGACCAGGTGTTATCTTTCTCCAACCATTCACTGTAACATACAGCCTTTTATTTTGCCCAGTAAATGTCTAATTTCATATAGGAGAGTTTTGCAAAGCAAAAATATACCTCCAAATCACTTTCCAATAAAGAAGAACTTCTTGCAGGAAAAAATATTGAATAAAACCCTACCATAAACACTGATGTGTGTTACAACCTTTAAGTAGCAAAGTACCTGTATAAGAACATGAAGCCACACCAACTTGTTAAACCTAGAATGTTTTCACAGCTTTATTTCTGACAAATCCTCAACATCGGCAAAGCATTTTAACTCATGTAAACATACATCACTGACAAATAACTGTCCGATGGAAATACTGAGGAACCTGCATTAATACTTGAAACTTGTTTTAAAGATAAAATTATGTTTTAATGCATTTATTTAGGTATGGATTCAGAGGAGAATGAGGTGGAGAGCAGCAGTGATGCTGGCCCATCAGGGATGGAGGAGCCGTCTGAAAGCGGCATGGGGATGGAGTCATCGGAGGCTATGTCGGCAGACAGCAGTGATGCTGCTGCCTCTCATCCACAGGCCCCAGAGTCAGACTGTCATGTGGGACAGAGCTCAGAAGGACTTGTGGTAAGGTTTTTTTAAACATCCATAATCCTGTGGGAGGAAACCGAAATTTAACAGTAACATTAAAAATATTAAGTTATTTCGTCCTGTTCAGGTGTTCATTCCAGAAACCAGCTCTAGCACAGATGTCAGAGTTTCTTCAGTCCATCTTCCTGACTCCTCCTCTGTGGCTCAGTCTACCAGCGTGTCCAGTGTCTCCACAGTGACTCAATCAGTGCTGGTGTCAGAATCAGCCCAGGTTCTGGTTCACTCCAGCGCCGTGTCTGAAGGAGCTATGATGGTTTCGGACTCCACTGCCTCTACCTCATCAGATCTGGGCTCTGCCATCGACAAGATCATAGAGTCCACCATCGGTCCCGATATCATGAATGGTAAGTTTAATTTGAATTAGATTCCAGTTTCTCACACAGGCAGTGAGCATCTGTGAGGTTGATTTATTTTGTAAATCAGATTTTTGATGTTTTCTGTGGTTTTGTTAAGGTTGCATAGCTGTGACAAGTGCAGAGGACGGAGGGGCAGAAACTACCCAGTATCTGATTTTACAAGGACCAGATGACGGTAAGATCACTATAATGCAGCACATATTTACAAAATAAACAGTTTTTGTGTTTACATGTCATGTAAATTCACAAAGAATCGTTTTAATTTTAGTTGTCTAAGTGATTGCTTAGACTTCTGCAGTTAATTCTTTGGAATGAAATGTTTGTCTGGTGCAGGGGCTCCCATGGTTGCGCAGATGTCATCGTCTGCCCTGTCCAACCGTGTTGCTGTGGAAGCTCTCACTGAAGGTCCCACGTCCACGTGTCTGGACCAGGGAGACCTGCAGGGCGGCCTGGAACCAGACCAGCCTGACGATCAACCAGGACACTCGGGTTACCCGGAGGACAGCAGTAGTCAGCCTGACCAACCCCAGCACTCCCACCCCTCCCAGTACATGGACTGCAGCGCAGATGGCCCAGACCAAACAGAGGAGTCTTCCTCTTCCTATTTGGAGTGTTCAGGTGAGGAACCCGACCAGACCCGCTCGCAGCCGGGCTTTCCCGACTACAGCGGGAACAACAGTGACCAGGACCTGCCTGGCTACGTGGAGTGCCGCGGTGCTGACTCGGACGCCACCGGCCGGAGTCACTGCGTGGTGGCRTGCAGCTCTGGGTACCTGGAGTGCGCAGCGGATGAGAGGCAGCGGTCCCATCATTCACGCRGCTACATCGACAGCAGTGCAGACCACCGGACTCAGACCAGCCGGCAGTATGGAGCCGAGTACGGGGCAGAATGTGTTGCAGCCGCAGACTCTGAGCAGCCGGGCTGTTCTCAGTACCAAGCAAGAGATGACGACGACGACGAGGATGAACAGAACCAGGATCCAGATCAGCCACAGCATTCTCAGCAGCAGCCGCAGCACTCCTGTTACACAGAGAACAGCAACGGGCCCGAGGGGTCTCTGTATCCCGATGACAGCTCYTCATCCGACCACCCGCTGGCGGACACGGCTGGTTCCGTCAGACTTCCCGAAGCCCTGGAATGCAGCGAGAGCCAACCTGGCATCTACATCAGCAGCAGTGGCACGTACGCCTCGAACCCGGAGCCAGAACCACCCCAACAGAGCTCGCCCTGCCGAGGGGAGCCCCGAGGTTCTCAGGATGAAGCTGGCCTTTCCAGAGACGAGGAAGCATCAGCCGTGGCAGAGGGCTCCGGAGACCACCACCCTAACCTGGCTGAGTTAGAGGAGATGATGGAGGTGGTGATCATTCAGCAGTTTAAGTGCAGGATGTGTCCGTACAAGAGCGCCTCCAAAGACACACTTATCAAACACATGAGAGAGAAACACTTTAAAATGGCCAGTAAGTTTGTTGTCTTGACTCAGTGATGAAATCTGTGTCACTGATCTGACTTATGGTAACAGTGTGGTCTTTATTTTTCAGGAGAAATGCCGACGAAGCGTAAACGTGGACGGCCTCCAAAAAGTACGACATTAGCTCGTCAAAAAGCAGAGCGAGAGGAGGCCGAGAAGAAGAAGGTAGCTGAGGAGGAGGAGGACGACGACGTTGTGGACGCTGGTGCCATTGATGATCCTGAAGGTCAGTAAGACAGATTTAAATCTAAACACCTAAACCGTTTTTTTGTCATTCATTCAGTCATAAAAGTCTGGTTTGACTCTCACGTTGGTTTTCTAGAGGACAGCGACTACAATCCAGTAGAAGAAGAGGGCAAAGGAACTCCGGCTGTTCTCAAGAAACCTTCTACTCCCATCTCCTCCTCTTCACCAGGGCGTCCGCGAAGAAAAGTTGGCCGTCCGAGAAAATACTCTGTTCCAGGTGAAGGTCACGGCAGCAAAGGTGGGTTTTTGGTTCTGACACTGAAATGTTTAAGTTGCAGAGGCGTTATTAATTATCTTTAAATGTTTGTCACAGAAGCAGAAAGTGTTTCCAAAAAGCCCAGGGTTGACGTAGAGGCCGGAGCATCTGAAGAGGCGAGCTCTTCTGGTTTAGGAAACGCAGCTGAAGCAGGGACTGATGGAGACACAGCTGAGGCGGCAATAAGCCAGTCAGACTCTGAGAACAAAGACCCTTCGTCCAACTCCCAGCCAGAGGAGGAGTTCTTCCCGAGGAAACGGGGCCGACCGTCCAAGCGCTTCCTACGCAAAAAATACAAGAAGTACATGAATCGGAAGTAAGCCTCAAACAATTTTTTTGTCATTTTATATTACATAAAAAGGTTTAACAACACAAAGCTTACTTGTTTGCAGTCGGTACTACAAATCCCTCAAACCTCTCCTGCGACCTCACAACTGCTGGATCTGTGGTTCTCGCTTCCTCACTCAAGACGATTTGCGTTTTCACGTGGACTCTCACGAAGGCAACGACCCGGAGCTCTTCAAGTGCCTGCAGTGTAACTATCGCTCCAAGCGCTGGTCCTCACTCAAGGTTGGTGGTCAACTTGACCTCAGCTCGTGTGTGTTTTTCCACGGCGCATCAAGACTGTTATTTCATTTCATTTGATTTTTACAGGAACACATGTTTAACCATGAGGGCAAAAAGCCATTTAAATGTGAAGAATGTGATTACTCAAGTGTTTACAAGAARGATGTCCTTCGACACTCAACAGTCCACAACAAAGACAAGTAAGTCATTTACAAGACATCARGATTGTGTTGGTTTATTTTACGTCTGACTTTATTTTTTACCTTGCAGGAAAAGAAAAACGGAGTTGGTAAGATTGCTATATTTATGTTTTTTAAATTGTTATGCTTTTTACATGATTGTAAACTGTAAACCGCCTTCAACTACAACATGAAAAAAACTGCTATAATTTGTAAGGATAGACAGTAACAGCAAGTTTAATACTACTGATGACCAAAACATTTCTGACTCCAGTTTGCGTGCATTCAACATTAACATAAACTTTACTAGAAGTCAGTTGTTTCTGTTGTCTGATTCCCGCAGGCTCCTAAGGTGTCAGAGTTCCCCTGCCCTGTGTGCGACAAGGTGTACCCAATGCAAAAGAGACTGACCCAGCACATGAAAACCCACAGCTCAGAGAAACCCCACATGTGTGATAAGGTCAGGGAACAATTTTATACAGTTTAATTTCTAATAACAGTAACGTATTGTTGCTGAGAATGCCCTTGAACCTCTTGTAGATAAAAGTTTTCTGTCTTTGCAGTGTGGTAAATCCTTCAAGAAGCGGTACACGTTCAAAATGCACTTATTAACCCACATCCAGAGTCTTGGAGAAAACAAGTCAGTAGTGAAAGCTTCCCTTTCTCATATACTAATCTGCACTTTTGTCTGATTAAATAGGATGAAATATTTAATCACACCGGTTAACTTGTTGATGAACATTTTCCAGGTTCAAGTGTGAGTTTTGTGACTTTACTTGTGAAAACAAGAAGCTGCTGCTCAACCATCAACTGTCCCACACCAACGACAGGCCTTTTAAATGCGACTACTGTAAATATTCCACCTCTAAAGAAGAGTTTCTCGTCTCTCATCTGGCCATCAAACACACAGGTCAGTAAGTATTTTAGAATCCTCATCCTCTGAACGTAGAGTTTGTCCTGACGTCGTGCCGCGACTCCGCAGGGGAGAAGCCTTTCTCCTGCAGCATGTGTCACTTCATGACCAAGCACAAGAAGAACCTGGGTCTTCACGTCCAGTGTCGCCACCCCGAGATTTTTGACGAGTGGTCGGCGGCTAACCCTGTAGAGCCGGTGAGACGGCGGCGAAAACCCTTCTTCACCCTGCAGCAGATAGAGGAGCTCAAACAACAACAACACGACGACACGCAGGCTTTGCAGAGCACGATTGTGAGTCTCTTTAAGTCCTTCCATCATTTGACACTTTGGACTTTATTGTAAACTGCTTTTTGTCACTGACTTTCATCAGGTCACTGTGGATTCTGCAACAATACAAGCAATGCAGAGCATAGAAAATGCTTCGGTGGATGCATTGGGAAACCCCACTATCATCTATGAACAAGGTTAGGGACGATTTTAGACAACTCATGCTGACGTATGAAAGTTTTGTTGTAAAAGCTGGCATACGCTAAAGATGGAATTTAAAAAAAACTAGAAGCTTCTTTTGTGCGTTTACTTACCAGGGGTGTAAATCAGCAGCTTTATCACAATACGATATTATATTAATTTGTTTGGATGACGATACAATGTTTCTCGAAATCACAAAGTTTGTCACAATACAATTTTGATTTAAAGTCTGTGGTTGATATGATATCAGTCCACATCGGGAATAGGATGATGATACGGTCAGTGTTTTCATTTTACCTTGATGTAATTTTATCATTAATCATTTAAAATATATACAGTATCAATAAGGATAGAAGTGCTGTTACGTCCCACACAATCGCTAACAAGTTAAACAAATATAGAACCTATGTTTTTATAAGTAAGTTAGCATATACAGAATTTTTACAMGAACATGACAGCGCTGTTACTGTACCTAGAGCATGATGGAGCATATTGCAACAATCACATCACATCACGTATAAAAAGGGCACAGCCAAATCAATCAGGTCATTCTAATTTTTGGTGATTCATKCATCATATGATCATGCGCTGGTAACCAGGGTTCCTGCAGATCCTTAAAAAGCATTAAAAGTCCTTGAATTCATTGATCCAAAAATAAGGCCTTAATTAGCCTTAAAATGTCTTAAATCTGTGTTTCAGAGGTCTTAAAAAATGTGTTGTAGCTAAATAGGATTATTGTAATTCATCTCAAATTTAAAAATAATTGGTAACATTTATTTAGTTTTTAAAAATAATTTACTGAAATTCTCTGAGAGGCATTCAGTAAATTATTTTGTTAAAGTTAAGAAAATTTTGTCTTGTTAAAGTAAACATTTGGGTAAAATAGCCGCTAAGTTTTTTTATTTTTGGTTTTGTCCTGATGCTTCTCATCTCATCTTAATCTTTTCTTTTTGGTTTTTTTTTCCATAGTTTTTTTTGTGAAGGTGATCTTAAAATAAATTTCAAGTGGCATTAAAGAGGTCTTAAAAAGTCTTAAATTTAACTTGTTTTAAGCTGTAGGAACCCTGGTAACTCATTCAAAACATACACCTAACTTGTGTGACATACAGCATTACCTTTTCCTTTTTTTTTCATATGTTGGCATATGCTGTTGCTGTGTGATGGCCAGCCTCGTCACACACTTCTAGCGTGCTTTGTGATCTTATAGACAAATGTGGACTTTCTCCTCTTTGTGCCCCTCAGCTGAATCTGGGGATCTGTCTGCTCAAAATGCTCTGGACCTGCTGCTGAATATGAGCAACGCTCGTGAACTCGTTGGAAATTCCTTACAGGTTCATCAAAAACGCCTCCTTTTCTCACGTCGGCTGCATTTATCTGGCTTTTCCCCTCATGGTTCGTTGAGTCGACCTTTATCCGTTTCTACAGGTAGCTGTGCTGAATTCAGAAGGGAAATCTGTGGAAAACGGTTCACTCACAGCTGTGACTGTGGCGCCTGGCGAGGCTCAGAAGATTATGACAGTTCACGTGACTGAGAATGGAGAAACGGTGCTACAAGAGGCCTACGAGGCGACCACCACTGAAACGGGAGAGATCGCTCACTTTGCCATTGAAGCTTATGAGGATGGAGGGGAGTTCAGTGTGGTAGAGCAGCATGATGGAGAAAGTCGTAGTTCAGGCTACAGGTAACCGAACAGACAATCTCAATTTGTCTAATTAGAAAACTGGATGCTAAGACAATAATTTAATTTGATCACTTTACTCTGTTGTCTTTGCAGTAATGGAGAGAGTAGTCCTCCGCAGGGTTTAGAAGTTTCAGGATCAGAGAGCCTGAAAGGTGACAAGTACTATATAAGTTCAACCTTGGCTGACGGTGTGTTGCAACAAGTGGAGGTAACTTATTATTTGTGCGTTAAATGAATAATACATTTAATAATGCTTTTCTTCATGTCTGATTGTTTATTTGTTTATTTTCTGACAGCTGAGCAGTGAAGCTCCAGCCTCTCCTCCTGCAGTGAGCTCCCTCAGCCTCAACACCAAGAGGTTCTCCTGCCGAATCTGCATGGAGGCCTTCAACGGACGCTCCGACATGGAGAACCACAAGAGGGCGCACGTGGATCCCAACACGTTTAAATGTCCTGACTGTGATTATACCTCCAGCTCCTGGCCTGAAGTAAAGGTGTGTCCGTCATCTTAGCCATTTGGATTTTAAGTCTCTCCCATAAATGTATTTATGCAGCGATTTCACCGTATTTTTAAGACGTTTCTGTCCTTTTCATCCTCTTTCTTCAGGCTCACATGGGGATGCACTCTTACCTGCGTCCTCACAAGTGTCCAAACTGCAGCTTCGCCTCAAAGAACAAGAAGGACCTGCGCAGACACATGATGACACACACCAACGAGAAACCGTTCGCTTGTGAACTTTGTGGCCAAAGGTTGGAACTTGAGCAGCTTATTTGTAGGATTTAAACATTCAGTAAGATTTGCTGAACAGCTTTCAGCGTTGGTGTTTTTATTATTATTATTATTTTGTGTGTGTGTGTTCACACCTTTAGGTTTAACCGCAACGGCCACTTGAAGTTTCACATGGAGCGTCTTCATAGTGACGATCATCCTGCTCGCAAAGGCCGAACGATGTCTCAGCAAACCATTATCGTCAACAGTGATGAGGAGGCCTTAGCCACCCTGCAGTGTAAGACACATTTGAACTTTAAACACAGAACATGAAAAATGTCAGGTATTGCAATTTAAAACTGATTTCAGTGTGGAACAAGAACCACAGATAGTAAAATATGCATATTGTGTGATTTTTGTTCATCAGCCTTGCAGACACATCAAACGGTGATCACTCCGGAGAGGCTACAAACCCTGGGACAAGATCACATTTTTGTAACTCAGGAGCAGGAGCTGTCAGACCAGGTAACCATATACTGGGAATTTATGATCTCAGCTCAGTTATTTTATGAATTTGGAGTTTTATTTTATGAATAAATGTACTGTTATGTGCACGAATCAGGGGGACAGTTCGTACATCCAGCAGATCACCACATTAGATGGTCAGACAGTTCAGCACCTAATGACAGCGGATAATCAGGTAACTGAAGTAAGACACATTTATTAGTCCACACTGCGGTTTAATACCTATAAACAAGCTGAAAAGCAAAGTTATTAAAAGAGTAATATAGAAAGGATGCTCTTTGGTGCTTCGTGGCGTTTGTGACGTTTGTTGTTTCAGGTCCAGTACATCATCTCCCAGGATGGAGATGTGGAGCACCTGATTCCTCAGGAGTATGTCGTGGTTGCTGATGGCAGTCACATTCAGGTAACGCATTTGTATTTATTTTTTCATAAGAAGTTGATATTATTGCTGGATATATGCATTGTGCGAGTGTGAAAATGTTTGTTTTGTCCCACAGATGCCTGATGGACAAATCATCCAGTAYGAGCATGAGCAGCAGGTGAGGTGGATTTACATGATCTGAACCGTGCCGCAGTGAAGCTAAACTTCTACAAGTGGATTAGATTATGTGAGCTTATTCATAGTAAGACAGTTTTGTTTAACCCCACTTGTCAAACATTATGTGTGCAGATTACTGTAGATCATGACGGTCAGATCCAGTACCTGCCTGTCAGCTCAGAGCAGATCCTGAACTCTGAGGAGCTGGACGCCGCTTCACAATCTGCTGTCACAGGTTCGCCCCGACAGAACGAGTCACACATTTTGTTCAGGCTTTAACCTTTTATATATCCAGTATGTGTTGCTTCCAGGACACCAGACTTTCTTAACTTTTTTAAAAGTGGTCGTCATCAGTGTGTCTTTGAACTTTGACTGCCTTTTTACTCATTTTCAGTCCAGAAAATAACCATGTTTTGAAACATTGTTTGTTAAATAAGCCATTTAATTTTAACACAAGGTGATATAAAAAAGGCAACAAAACTGAAGAGTTAAACGAGCGTCGTGTTGACGTCTTTAAAACTGGATCTTTATGCGCTTTGTTTCCAGGAGCCTGTCTCAGTGATTAATGTGTTCCCAAAAATGATTAAAGTTAACACAGCTTGACATGAAATAGTGTTTTAGCACCAACAGAGTGATTCATAAAGAGCTGTCAGCTGAAAACCTGACCTACAGTAAATGATCAACTGACAGAAGACACCTCTCTCAGGTCCTGTTTCAGGTCTGTGATGGACTTTTATGACTCTCTGATGATGTTTATTTTCTGCAGATAGTTTTAATAGACCTGACAATTCTTCTTTTGTCCTCTAACTTGTCCACATTCTTCATTAGTAAGCACACATTGCACAATTTGAACAAACTTTAAAAGACGTTCAGAAACCCAGAAATAACTGGATTAAGACCACTTTAAAAGTTTTTAGAGTATGGCTCCATGGAAGTAAAATATAAAGAAATTAAGAGGGATTTAATTTTTTTTGCTCAGCACTTATTTGTCATTTATATAATAATGATAATAATAAGAAAAAACAATAAAACATCATACGTAACATAACTTGAATAGAGGTGATGAGAGGTTAAACTGAATATGCCTGTTTAAAAAGAGTAAATGGAGATATCGGCTATTTCTGATCACAGGTGATCCATATACAGTGGGTAAAATAAGTATTGAACACGTCACCATTTTTCTCAGTAAATATATTACTAGAGGTGCTAATGACATGAAATTTTCACCAGATGTCGGTAACAACCCAAGTACAAAGAAATCAAACCATAAATGTCCAGAAATGAAGTTATTTGTAATAACGTGGAATGGCACAGGGAAAAAGTATTGAACACATGAAGAAAGGGAGGTGTAAAAAGGCATGGAAAGCCAAGACACCAGCTGAACTCTCTCAGTAATTAGAAAGCAAGCCTACCCCTTGTCAGTGCAAGTTCATATCAGCTGGTTCAGTCCCAAWTGATGGCCAGGTATCACACAAGAACCATCTGATGATGGGTAAAAGTAAAGAGCTCTCTCAAGACCTTCACAACCTTATTGTTGCAAAGCATAATGATGGCATCGGTTACAGAAGAATGTCTAAACTTCTGAAGGTTCCAGTGAGCACTGTTGGGGCCATAATTCAGAAGTGGAAAGAACATTATTTCACCATAAACCGACCACGACCAGGTGCTCCTCACAAGATTTCTGACAGAGGAGTGAAAAGAATTATCAGAAGAGTTGTCCAAGAGCCAAGGACCACTTGTGGAGAGCTTCAGATAGACCTGGAATTAGCAGGTACGATTGTTTCAAAGAAAACAATAAGTAATGCACTGAACCACCATGGCCTGTATGCACGCTCACCACGCAAGACTCCACTGCTGAAGAAACAGCATGTTGAAGCTCCTTTAAAGTTTGCTGCACAACATTTAAACAAGCCTGTGAAATACTGGGAGAATATAGTCTGGTCAGATGAGACCAACATTGAACTGTTTGGATGCCAGAATACACATCATGTTTGGAGGTCAAATGGCACTGCACGTCAGCCCAAAAACACCATACCAACAGTGAAGTTTGGAGGTGGGAACATCATGGTGTGGGGCTGTTTTTCAGCATATGGTACTGGCAAACTTCAAATAATTGAAGGAAGGATGAATGGAAAAATGTACAGAGACATTCTTGATAAAAATCTGCTTCCATTTACCAGGATGATGAAGATGAAACGTGGCTGGACATTTCAGCAAGACAATGAGCCCAAACACAAAGCCAAGGAAACTCTCAGTTGGTTTCAGAGAAAGAAACTAAAGCTGCTGGAATGGCCCAGCCAATCACCTGACCTGAATCCAACAGAAAATCTATGGAAAGAACTAAAGATCAGAGTTCATAGAAGAGACCCAGGAAACCTTCAAGATTTGAAGACTGTTTGTGTGGAAGAATGGGCCAAAATCACACCTGAGCAATGCATGCCACTAGTTTCTCCATACAGGAGGCGTCTTGAAGCTGTCATTGACAACAAAGGCTTTTGTTCAAAGTATTAGATAAATTTCAGTAAGTGTGTTCAATACTTTTTCCCTGTGCCATTCCACATTATTACAAATAACTTCATTTCTGGACATTTATGGTTTGATTTCTKTGTATGTATGGATCACTTGRGTTGTTACCRAYATCTGGTGAAAATTTCATGTCATTAGCACCTCTAGTAATATATTTACTGAGAAAAATGTTGACGTGTTCAATACTTATTTTACCCGCTGTATATTGTCTTCCTGTTTCAGCTTCAGGGAATTGTTTTTAATGAACTTGTTAAAGCTTGATAATAACATGAAGATTAAAAAGATCAATGGGAGGAGCAACAATAACTTCATTATACAGATAACGGATTACACTGACAGTCTACAATGTGTCCCTGCAGCTGTAGCAGAAGCAGCCATGGAAGAAACCCAAACGTTTTACACTGAAGCTACACCGGAGCAGCTGGAGCAGCTGCAGCAGCAGGGCATCCACTACGACGTCATCACTTTCACCAACGAGTAGAGGTGCAAACAAAGCCAAAGGGACAAACGGAAATGACAGAGACCTCATCTTATTTATGCACCTGTAAAAAAAAAAACAGCCTTATCTTCTCCACTGCATTATCTGTCCGAGGCAGCTACAAAACATCAGCTTGTTTAAAAAAAGATCTACTTTGTTGCACCTGTTGCTTCTATCTTCTTCATAGGGACTGTACGTTTCTGACATAATCTGAGGAAGATTTGCTTGTTTTTGTCATTTACGTGCCTGAAATGCTTTGACTTGCAAGACAATGTTCTCATAGAAAAGGCCGCGTTAAAACCGTGGTTTTAAAAAGTGATCAGTACTTAAGGTTTTGAATGAGTTTAAATGGAAAGGGAGTGTTGTTGTTTTTTCTCGGTATTAAGTTATGTTTATTGCTTGAATATTACAACCTGCTCATGAAATATAAATGTACATACATTTTGCAGATATTTTTTGTTGTAATAAAGAAAAGTTTTGAGTTATCGAGTACAATATTATCAAAAGTTGAAAGCTAACACCAAATAAATTGCTTTGTGTATAAAAGTCTGTTTTCCTGGTATTTAATTAAGGAATTAAAATATATATTAAAAAACGTGTTGAAAGTTGTCTCGGACTAGTGGTCACATGATGACCACTCTTTGTGTGTGCAGCTGATAAACAACTTCCTTTTCTTTCCTCTGAGGAGACGCCTCAGAACCTCTGACAAGAATAAAAACTTCACACGTGCTGCGACTCGGGGAGGACCAAACTCGAAGATGAATATTCTCTTTGTGTGTCTCTACTTTTTATTAGGTATGCCTTAAAACAAGTCAGAAATAGAAAAAATAAAATATCTAACTGAAAGATCCTTTTTTTTTTTTTTGCAGACATTTCTCTCCTCAAAGGCCAGCAGAGGGTCGAGGAGCTTCAGCACATTTTGCTCAAGTTCTATTTTCCTTCATTTTACAACAACTACAACAAGTTTTGCTGTAAGCTCTATCCTGGAGGATGCTACAAGCTGCTGGACAGTGCAGGCTATACTTGCGATGAGCTGAAAGGAAGAGTGATGAAAAGAGAGGGAAATGGATGGATTGAGTTTCAGATATCCCATGTGCACATGGCAAACTCAGGCTTTTACAGATGTGGCATTCTGGGAGCCCAAAACCAGATTTACAGCGATTACTTTGTTGAGGTTTTTGGTGAGTATTCATAACCTGGATGTTATGTTTTGTTTTTTACTTGTATTGTGGATACAAACTCAGAAGTCTAATCTTGTGTGCAGAAGTTTCAGATCACAGCCGGACTCAGCCGGCACAAACGGCAACAATCAAAACTCCCAAAAGCTCCACAAGGATCCCAGACCTCTCTGCTGTTGTAGTTTCACAGGATTACAGTGACAACATCAGGTCTTCATCGTCACTGGTGCTTTCATTTGCTCTTTCAGTCATGAGAAGATTTCTAAAACTGTCTCCCTTCCAGAGCACCCTGGAGTTTTGGGCTGCCCCTCATTGTTGTGTTGTCTATTGTAGTGATGATTTTTGTCACTGCAGTGATCGCTGTTGTCGGCTACAAAGTCAAAATCAGACGTAGAAAGTCAGGTATATGAAGTTTCCAGAAGCTGATTTTTTTCTCCTGATAATAACAAACTGGTCCTTTAATGTGATGTTTGGTTATTCTTGTTTTGCAGACAGATTTGGAGAAACTGAGTGTGAGTCACTAAAACACGAAGCTCCGGTAGGTGCAGAACAGGGAACCAGTCCCTGACTCACAGTCAGGTTGTGCTTTTTTTTCTCTTTTCTTTCAGACTTCCTCTACAAAACAAGGAGTTTTCAGACTTTGTCTCTTTTAGGACATGAGTGCCATCGTCTACACAACTGTGGACTTCAGGCCTCACCAGAAACCTGAGGGGGTGTATGCAAACCTGAGGGTGCAGAAAGAACCTCCTGTCACAGAGCACACTGGGATGGTGGAGTACTCCACACTGGCAGTCTGAATGTGATTTCAGATTAAATATTTTTAATGTTGTGTTTGCTTTCTTTGTGTTTTTCTATTTTACTGTGAGAACCTTGGAAAATATTTATCATGATGAGAAAAACCCTGCATGAAGATGATATTGGTAGTTTTGTAGGAAATGCAGCTCATGCCCAAAGTTTCAATTATTTAATCCTAATCTGCTCAAACTATCATTTTATTTACCTCTAAATTTTAATTACTACATAAAGCCCTTATTTGTTTCAATGTTTCATTTACATTCCCCTGCACAAAATAAAAATGTTGAACTTCATCATGACGAATGCAATTATTTTGTGTTCTCTCTGAGATGTTTCAGTCATTTTCTCATCCACCAGCAGACTTATCAGCTCATGCCATCATGTTATTTCATGTTGTATCAGCGTTATCAGCTCCTTTCAGGATGCATCACTGCCAACTTACCCGAGTGCTATTATGTGAGCCGTTCGTTCAATATTTGTGCTTTTGGCCTGCGTCACTCAGCACTGAAAAAGCTGGAGAGCTTGCTTTAGAAATCCTTTGCAGAAGGTCATTTCTTCTGAAAACGTACAAAGGGAACAGACTCAACTGAGTTCTTTGACATTTTAGCAGATTTTTAAAGAAAGCAGTGAGTAACATGAGTTGTTATCCACCAAAGCCAAACTGACACATGCACAAAAAAACTGATCTCCATCTCCCACCTTATCTGTTGCTGCAGAGGCAACAGGTTCAGGAGAGAAACTCGGCCACATTCTCCAGCTGTACGTCTGGGGTGAAGTTCCAGGAGAGGATATATCTTTCCTCCAGTGAGCTTTGGGTATTCCTCGGGGTCTGGGACATTCCCTGAAACCCTTCAAAGGGAAGAATCCTAATCAAATACTCAAACTACCTCAGCTGACTCCTTTTGATGCAGAGGAGCAGCTGCTTTTCTCTGGATGAATAAAACTAAGAAAACTCTACAGATTCTGTGTTTTGATGAATTTAGTCACAGAGGTTTGTTCAGACAAGCAGATTTAGACTTGACCACAGAGCTGATGGTCTTGTCAAATACTGTATTCTTTCTGGTTTAATGTGTTGCAGCAGAAAATGTAAATATATTGTAGATTTTTCTTTTCAGAATAAAACTGACCTCTGGCTTGTCCCAGACATTCTGGTAGGTCACTGTAGTCAATGAAAAGAGCAAAGCAAAAGACCATGATGAAGCAGAAAATGTGTTTGTTGGTGTTTTACAGGTTTCCAGCTTCTGAAAAAAGCCAAGTCTTGCTTCATTATTTTTATTAGAAAGTTTTGACGTCAGAGGGTCCACCATCTGCTCACTGTGGGTTACGAAAAAGTTGGAAAGTCTTTGGCAAAGGGTGGAGGTGTGTTGGCATGGCATCTCCCCATCGGTTGGATGAGACTCCAATCCAGGCGTTCATGTTGTTATAATATTACAGGTTGGGCCAACAGTCAGGGAGGTACCAGTGTCAATAACAGCCTGGGAAAATGTTGAACAAATGGGCCAAAACACAACCTGGGCAACAGAAGAGACCCTTGGAGAAAGTCCATTCTTAACCTCAATGACTTTAAATGAAAATAAAAATAATAAGTTGAATAAATTAACAGTTTCAGCATTTTACTTATTTGTGTTTAGGTGTCTTTAAACAAACTCTAAATAAAGTAATCTGGATGTTTAAATCAACAGAATTTTGGACTAAAATAGACCAAACTTTAAAAATCTTACAACTATACATGCACACACACACACACACACACACACACACACACACACACACACACACAC
>NW_013952405.1:6602280-6612884 GCF_001266775.1 Austrofundulus limnaeus
GGTTAATTTGATTAGTTACTTTTATTCTGAAAATAAAATATTAACTGCTCTTATTACTGAATATGTTCAACTGCAAAAAGGAGAAATAGGATGAAATGAAATTCAATGTATGCATTTATCACCTGTTACTCTTAGAGTTATTGGTTTTAGATGCATTTATTCCCCTAATTGTCTTTATTGTCTTTCTTTATTGTCTTATTCTCTTTATTCTGTCTTAAGTGTCTGAGGGCAAGATCATTTAGGTGATCTAGTTATTTTCAGCACCACCAGACCAACTCACAGTGCTGTTAGCTGTTGCTAAGAGAAAATAAACAAGCAAAAGTCATACGTAAATATTAGAATGCAGTGTAAGCAGTGGGCAAGTAGTGGAAAATAAAACACAACTCTTCCAAGAAATGATTTCCATCCATTTCCTGCGCTTGGTTGAATCTAAAATGTCCAAGATGTTAGTTTCTGCTTGATCATTTTGGCAGACACTACACTGTCAGAGGTAATGGACTGGAAGGGTGATACTGAGCTGTCGTCAGTCTGCACTGAAAACATAAAGAGGGCCCAGTGTCTGCCCAATTCCAAACACGTGGTTGAGCTGAGAAACGCTGCTCCACCTGGACTCTCATCCTCAGTCTCACTTCTGTGGACCATGAAGTCTAAATAGATTTTACATTTTGTTCCAGAGGTTTTGGTGACCTCAGCAACGCTGCCAGCCAAAAATCCAGCTGAGCTGCAGAGCTGCCAGTGTCACACTGGATGAATAAAATCATGAAGGTGAGGGACTTTTCTCTCAAGTTTGATGTTTCTCTGCACATCACATCAGCTGTACATTTTATGACATCATCAAGAAATGCAGCATCTGCAGAGAATAGTGCACCAATAATGAGGAGAAGTTCATGTCTGTGTAATTTGAAATGCTGGGTAGTCATTAATTGGTTTCTGAAAAGCACTTCACTTGCAGTAGGTCAGGATTAATGTTGCAGCTGTCTGAGGACAAGACAGAGACAGACAGAAACAGTCCGCTAAAACTGAGTAATTAAAACTTTCTGACAATGTTACAGAGTAAAATAAGTGCATCGGTCCTGCAGCAGTCAGTAGACCCAGCAAAATAAATATGTTTCAATTTTATTCTCAGTTTAAAGGGGAGACAATGAAGAGATTCCACAGTTGGAGAAATATAATCTATAGCTCTGCAGTTAATGTTCTGCAATTCATTTTCAAAACACTGACTCTGCTGAATAATTTAAAGCATGGAACTTATGATTGTGAAAAATCAGAAGTCCTTGTACCTTATTATAGCAAAGCTATTACTGAAATTGTGATTTGTTTCTTCATCTCTTTATAGAGCAATAGTGAATTTAAAGAAAGTGACAACCTGGTTTGTCTCATCTCTCAATTTGTTTTAATTCAATTTCTTCTTAATGGCTGACGTACTAATAAAATTTCATTGTGCCTGTAATTTTTAATATACATGTCATTTTATTTCTAGTGTTTTGCTTTCATTGTGCACTGCAAAATGCTGCAAAAAGACATCATGTATGTACTCCTTTCAATTTCAATCATATTTGATTATTTCCATTAAAGTTTAGTTAGAGTTTTTCTGTGAACAAACATCTCCTTTGATTTCACATCTGACACAGGATCATAGTTTATCATTTCCCCCAGACTTTGAGTCTGAACACAAAAAATAAGACACAGTCATGTTTTTATATTTTTATTGACAATAATTATGTACATCTCCTTTGATAAATTAACTGAAAGTGAGCATAATTCACAAACTTCCTGTCGATACGTTTGATTTATAAAGTCAAGAAGTCTTTATAATCCTTATGTGGCTCTTGATATTAATTAACACTGCCTCAGTTTAAGCTGTCATATTTTTTGTGCATCAGTATCATGTTTATAATGTGTTTTACTGCATAGAGTAGATAAATGAAGAATACAGTTGTTGGAGGTGATTGTGATCCACATCTTGTTCAAATCCTCATCCGTAGAAATGTGCTGTTTATTTCTTCATTAAAAGTCCATGTTTTTGAAATCTTCTGTACATCTGTACTTGTTGTCAGCAAACCTGGTGCACACCAAGTGGGGGAGACAGGGACACGTGTGATGCAGCCGCTTCCCTGCGAATGGCACCTAGGAGAATTGAAAAAGAAAAAAAAAACAGTAAAAATATATAATGAAAGGAGGTTAATTTGACATTTTTATTGCTTCGTGAACTGTCAAGTGGAGCTGTGGGTCTCTTTAGTGGATTGCCGGGCTGGATGCAAGCTGAGCAAACTGTTGACTTGTCCAAATGCTCAAAAAGATAAACGACTCGAATCGGCTCGTTCGGTGTGAAGATCGATAACCTCTGCAGTTATCAGCAGCTTTTCCAACACTTCAGCCAAACCTGCCAGCCACTGATAGGATCTCTGACGGCAGGCATCAAAAAAGAGGAGGCAGAGGGGGCTTTGTGATGCTGGAAAATCACTGCGACGATATTTTGGACCCACCTTGTGGCTGAAGGGGTGGCACTCGTCCCCTTCCACGCCTCTCGGGATGCACATCCTCAGACCCCTCAGCCATAAACTCACGGCGCAGCAAAGACCAAAGCCACACTGCACATCTCTCTCACAGGCCTGCAGGGCAGAAAACCAAACACACATGCATTCCTGTTGTGATTCTAAATTATATCTGAATCTTATCATGAACTTGATCAATTACATCTTCTTAATTCATTTACAAAAGAATATCAGTCAGCAAACTGACATAATTTCCTTTGGATTTTTCCAGCAGACTGAAGCGGAGGAGGATGTGGTCTGTCGTCAGTCATAATTCAATTCTGCATAATTATCCAGATAGCACAAACTCTTCTGTTTGGAACATATGTAAAGACGTTCACATGGAAATAAATGTGTGTACATAAATACGTTCAGTTATTGAATTATATTCTAATCAACCCTTGTCACTATTATCAGGTAATAACTGGTAATCAGGCATAATTACTGAACAGATTTTAGATGAGTTGTTTTATCATTCATGAGTTTATTCATCTTTATTTTAATCAAAGCATATTTAACACATTCAAATAGAAAAATAACTAACTAACATATTTGCATCACAGCAATTTTACTATAAAGTTCACTTATTAGGAAAAATAGGCAGAAACATTTCACTCACCCCTGTGATGACAGCTCCTTTGGACCAGCTCGGAGACACCAGGAGGAAGGACAGCAGCATCACCCAGAAGTCCATGACAGCAGCAGCAGAACTGGACCCTCTCAGTACTTTAAAAAACAAACTCTGCAGCACCTCACACTGGCTCCTCAGACACCCATAAAGGTTTGCAAAACTTCTCAGATAAAGAGGGAAGCTGTGCTCGCTCCCCCTCTTTTTATCCACCTGCTACCGCCACCCAATATTTTGCCCCCTCCCTCTTTCTTTGTGTTTGACATATTCCCCACGCCCTCTCAGCTGGTCACCAAGAAGCTTTGTCATCTTACTCCTCCTGATGACGGATGCTCTCTTCAGCGGTGCCTGTTGAATGATGCGTTTTTTTCAAAACGGTTTCAGTGACGAAAATGGGTTTAGAACCTACAAAAGTACAATATACTGTACATCCGGTTATTTACTCCTTACAATTATAAAAGAAAACAAAAAAATGGAAGCTGCCACCTTACTGTGAGTAAATGGCACAAAGCACATTTAAAACTGTTCATAATCAGTGGTTCAAAATGTCCTGATGCATCTCAGTAATCCAGGTAGAAAAAATCAAAAAGAAAAAATAAGTAGGTCCTCTGGATGGGTTCTTCTTTAGTGAAATGTTTCATCTCTCCTCCAAGAGACTTCTTCAGTCTGAGAGTTTCAGGTGAAACTCAGCCTTATAAGCACTGCCTCCACATGGACAAACAGGTTAGTCACGTGCAAATGAGGCCATCGCTTAACAATAGGCTTGATTAGCTCTAGTGTTCATACAGGGTCATGTGCCCCATCACCTGACTGATCGGTTTGGATGCCGTGGTTCTTAGGTGTCGTGTTATTGTTAGGCAATGGCCCTCTTTTGCATGTGACTAACCTGTTTGTCCATGTGGAGGCAGTGCTTATAAGGCTGAGTTCACCTGAAACTCATCAGACTGAAGAAGTCTCTTGGAGGAGAGATGAAATGTTTCACTGAAGAAGAACCCATCCAGAGGACCTACTTATTTTTTCTTTTTGATTTTCATAACCAGCTTGTTCTTATAATTATTAGATTATGGAACGTCCTGCCCCTGACTCTGATGACTTCTTTAAGAAGCAGCTTAAAACACAAACTTTTAGCTAAATGTATTAGCTACTTAATGTTTAAGAGTTGCATTAACTTGTTTTATTGTATGTTTTTATACTCAAATTTGCATTTATTTTATAGGTAGTTTTGCTCCAGGTGAAGCACTTTGTGATCTATATCTGTGAAAAGTGCTACACAAATAAAATGTACTTAATTATTGAAATAAACTGCATGGATCCAACAAGACTGCACGGTTCATCTAACAAGCAGGTGATGTTTCTCAGTTATTTTGTTTATGATCCCATGGACTGTCGCATCAACTTAAGCTGTGTCACTAATTAGTCCACACTGACGTAGCACAAAGCATTTTTCATTATTACATCAGTTTTGAGTGCAACCTACTTGTCAATGTTTTTTTTATTTAAAGGAATGTTTCAACCTGGTGGAATTTGTGCTTATAGCTTCTCGAAATTGCTTATGAAGCTAAAACGTCACTAAATGAACATTAAAATAAGAAAAATTACTCTTGATGTTCATGGAGACAGTAAGCAGGGTGATGATAAATTAACACCGACCCAGAGCTCGTTTGCAGATCCACTCTGGTTCTTAAGTGATCCAATATTCTTTCCAAAACACTAAAGTTTTCTTGCATATGTGTGTGTAATGCCATGAAAATACACACATACAAGTATATGTGTAACCATAAAAGACAATGTTGCGTAATAGCTATAGGAAATCATTCTGCATACGCAAACTTGACGTATCTTTGCCTACGTGCATGCTGGGACAGTGATGAGCAGCTGGCTGTCGGTAGACGCAGGCAGCCAGTGATTTAGGATACACAAGGAGAAATATGAGGAAGAGAAGAGGGGAGGCAAAGAGAGAAGAATTAGAGGGAAAGAAGGGGGAGAGCAGCCCATAGGCTAGTCAGCAGGACTTTACCCTGCTGGTGCACCAGTGATGGATCCTCTCCCCCCCAATGCTGCGGTCACATAATTATATTCACCCAGTTCTGCCCAGTCAGCAACAGCACTAAAGCCTCAGCGTCTTGGAACAGGCAGCAGAAATCAGACAGGACAGGGAGCGCATATGTATCAAACTAACTTCAGAGGAAATGACTTTAAGATGGTTTATCGACAAAAGACTGCAAGGGACAAGTTTACTCATTTAAAGCAACACATATTTTGTGTTAAAAAAAACAAGCACACTGGATACTTGGACAAGATTAAAGCTGCTTTGCAAAGTATGAAATCAAACATAAAACATCCTGAGCTAAATGCAGTTTAGCTTGAATAGTTTTTGGATATTTTGAATGTAATTTTAAAATGAGGGTCCGCACTCAACGTAAATGAAAAACTCAACAGAATCTGCCAAAACCCCAACTGTACATCAGGCTGGTCATGGTCTGTGAAGGTAAATAAAAATGGATAAATGGACAAGTTTAAAATCCCAGAGGAGATGTTTCGGTGGAAATATAAAAGTTAATCTGATGCTAAAGATAAAGTAGGCCTAAAACAGAAAGAATGAGTTAGCAAATTGTAAAGAATTATTATAGGGACAAAGTGTTTGTTCGAACCCAGCTTGGGTCAGGAAAGGTATCTAGTGTAAAAGGAGGCTGATAAAAACACAGTAACTTTATTCAACACGTCTAAGTTGAGCAATAAATTGAACATTGGGCTTATTTTCAGTCACTTCCTCTCCTTAGGTAAAATACCACACAGGGTAGCTGGGATTTATCATTCCATTTTCTTTACTTCTTCTGGATTGCAGGAAGCGTACCTGCCTCCTATCAAACAAATATATCGTAATAAAACACGTAAAGTACATAGCACATGTACCTTCAATATTTCAAATCTCTCTCTCTCTCTCTCTCTCTCTCTCTCTCTCTCTCTCTCTCTCTCTCTCTCTCNCTCTCTCTCTCTCTCTCTCTCTCTCTCTCTCTCTCAGCCAGACGCAGCCAGTTTTTCGCGTTTCGTAATTTTTGGTCCTCTTCGGGACTCATAGTGCACGTGACGGTCAGCTGACTCCACCCGGAAAACAACAAAGCTGATTTTCGTACAGTAAATTTGATTTTTCCTTTCCTTATCATTTTTTAACGATGGAGTCGACTCTTGAACAACATCTTGACGACACGTAAGTTAAAACCTGTCTGGAACTGCGCGTACATTTCACTTTTTGTGGCAACAAAAAACGATTTTTGTCACCTTCTGTGTTTTCGGCAGCATGAAGAAACCAGCAGTTGTCGGGGTGCTCTGCACGGATCAACAGGGACACAATCTGGGCTGTAAGAGATTGTTTAATGAAATTAAATTCAAATATTTAAATGATAATTCACTCTAAACTTAGCTGTTACGAGGTAGCGTCTGTGTTTAAAACGATGGTCAAATCATCCATAAAGCTTGAATGTTTAGCTGTAAAACTGACAGTTTGCTAAAAATTAATGTTAGCAAATCATTGTGGTATTACATTAAAATTCAGTTTTTACAGTATGAGGATGTTTGCTGTATTTATTCTGAAACTTGCAGCTTCCTAACTACAAATAGCAACAATAATAACCCATAAGAGGAGAGATGCTCAGTAAACTCATACAACTCGTCCAGTTTCAACCATAGCAGGTTTTTAACAAGCATTCACCTCCCAGTTTTAATGGTTTCATGCAGTATATTAAACATAGTTTTTTAATGCATTAAACTTCAGTAAGCTTCTGTAAGTTGTTACACAAGATAAAAGAAGCTAAAATATGGCATTGTTTAACCTGAACTAATCTTATTTATAACTTGTAAAGCATGCACAGTATGAGTATTTATTTACACAGTGAGAAGGATGAGATTAGACTCTGCTGGGATGGGCTCCTCTGAGAATATTACAGATCAACAGGAAATCGCTGTAATTCAGATGTCATCACAAAGGCTAATTTCAAATGAAAACTAATACTGCGTAATCTCTTAACTGCCAATTAGTGTGTCACAAGTAGAGTAAAATTAATTATAACCACAATTGTTTCTTGCTTGGTATCATTCAAAAACAAATGCATAATGCAGTTAAGCTAAATGCTCTGCAACTTGCAGAAAAAAATATGTGATCATGAGTTTCATTTACTATCAGATAACAAGGTCAGTCAGAGCAAATGACTGTTTCCCCTCAATAAACAACTAAAACACAGGATTATTAATTATGTGCCATTATTTTAAGAGAAATTAAAGTTGAATGCTAACATCCTCAGACCTTTTATTAGCTTTTTATATCTTCAGGGCTAATAAAGAGGACAAACAATGTAAATTCCAAGCATTTTAGTTATAAATGTTGATGATTAATGGGGAGGGGGAGGGGGGATGACTACAGTAAAAACAATAATATCCCCTGTATCAAAAATGTGTTTTTAAAGTTGAAACATGTTATTTTGACTGCTGACATTTTCTTTGTTTGCCCAGTTCAGTAGATAGTGTGTGTGCTTTGATTTGCAGGCCGCGGGTCATTGACTGATGAACACGGTGGAGTTGTGTCAGTTTTGGCCAAACAAGCTGCAGCTCTCGTCAAAGACCCAACAGACACTCCGACAGTGTGCCTGGAGTCCGAGTCAGGGTGAGCACTGACAGGTTTCCCTTTTCAGTCTGACTTAGGCGTGCCCTTGGTGGCTTTGATTAATTTGTGGGGAGATCAATAATTCTATAGAAAGTTGTTGAGAGAAATCCAAAACCACAGATTTGGCCTCCAGGTTGTGTGCCTTGGATGACACGTGGGGTTCAGCGGCCCCATGTCCTGCTTCAATCTCATTATGAGTCTTTATATTTGATTTTTCTGTCCACATACTAAAAAATGCATGAGATGGTAATTTGTGATTTTACGTTTGTCTGTTCCTGTGAGTTTGCTTGGCTGTCTGGCTTCCCATAGGACTGACAGTCCACCCAGGGGTGTTGAACACCTCTCTCCTAGAGGCAACTAGATGTATAAACTTATTTTTAATCACTACTGTAGAATTTTATATTCATGACTATACTGCCATCTTATGGTCTTTTAAAGCATTGTCCAATAGACCAGAATCACTAGTTTAAACGTTCCAAAGTACTTCAAATCATTAAACCTTAAGCTGTGGATGAGTTTGTATTTTTTTGCTTTTGACTTTTTCATTATTAATAAAATGACAATTTGTATCAACAGGGTTTAGCATCTGGTCCAGTTCTTAAATATGTTACTTTCAGATACTTTTCTTTGTCTTCTACTTGTCCATTTTCCTCTGTATACTGTCAGGGTTAGGTACTATAAAAAAAAGAAAGAAAGAAAAACAATTAATATTTGACCAAGACTAATTTAAACAATTACAAGGCAGTCTGGGTGTTTGAAAGCAAAACATAAAGTATGAGGTGGTTTACATTTTGGCACAGACTCTGTATATATTCATCAGATTTGTGGCAGATTATTTAACTTTAAAATAAATTGTAATTTTCAGAGTTAATTGTAAACTTTATGTTAATACATGATGCAAGATAAATGTACACAGAGCTGTACAATTGATTATTTGTGCATTACCAAATAGTGTGTCATCACAGTGGAGGTGAAAGACTGAGAGGTGGATCTACAAAAAAAAAAACATGTCTCTGCTTGTGACTTTGAAATGATTCCTGTGCATTGGTTAAACTATTGCTTCTCAGGGTGATGTCTGTCTTAGCGACCCTGTTTTTATTTTTGATTGTTTGGTAGAAATATTCTGGTGAGGAGCCATGGGACCATCACAGTAGCAGTGCACAAGATTGCATCATGAGGACAACGCGACTCCAGAGGAATTTTATATTTAAGAAATGTACATCTGAAAACATGACATAGTTCACACAATCGAAAGAAAGAAAGAAAGAAAGAAAGAAAGAAAGAAAGAAAGAAAGAAAGAAAGAAAGAAAGAAAGAAAGAAAGAAAGAAAGAAAGAAAAAGAAAGAGAGTTTTTTTTGATTTGCTGTGTTTTCTGTAAATATAAATTCCATATTTAGGCTAGGCCAGATGACTCTTGTTAACTGTATAGAACAACAGCCTCTGTTATGTGTGTGTGTGTGTGTGTGTGTGTGTGTGTGTGTGTGTGTGTGTGTGTGTGTCCCCTTTTTTCCACATCATTGTTCTGAAATCACTAAATAACAACCTTTAATAAACTTTAACTTGACTTTGAGCCACCCTCCTACGTGTCAAGTATTCATTATTTTAACCTTTGATAATTATTACTTGGTTAACCCATAATTTTCTTTGGCAGCTTTCACTGCTGAGATGCAAATCCGGTTTAGAACTGGTAATTGTGAATTGAAAACACTTAAAGGGACAGTTCAAATCTTTCGAAGTAAGAGTGTGAGGAAAGGTACTAAACTATTAACATCTTGTTTTCAGCAGCTCTTTGAGCGGCTTCAGTTGTTGCACTCTTGAAACAACTCATGTATGGACATTTGATACTCTATAATAAACTTTAAGGCCTCCCACTGTTCTTCCACTGACAACACAGTTGGCATGTTTATTTTCAGTTGATGTATTGGAGGAAGCGCTGGTGTTTCTGTTGTTAACAGAGTTTTTTTTTGCAAATTTGTCACAAAGAGACCAGTGTTTCTGACAGATGGTGCACGTTTGTCCCAACTTTCACATATGCATGCAAAAACTCATGTGGCAGGAATAACAATGTAATGTGAAATCACCAACAGTGGTTTGTGCTGTGCACAGTTTAGGTGAAATTTGGTATTGATCTGATTCCAAGTAATTACAGGACTAGAATCGCCACTGATGCAAACACAGATTCATTTATATTTTGTGATTTTGCCTTTAGATCATGCCAAAACACTTGCCAATGCTTTTAGGCAATAATAATAATTGTTTTAACTAATATAAAACAATGTAACAGTATAAAAATAGTAAAACAATCCCCTTATTACCTTCTACACACAATAGTTTAAGAAAAATGTCCCTATAATGCAACAAAACAAACAAAAAATAACAAATATAACAACATAATAAAAAGACCTTTTATTGCACGTGGGCATGACAAAGAGTTTGACCAATAACTCCAAACTGTCAGACTCTGCAGTACTGGCTGTATTTGTGAAAAAATTAAATAAGTAAACCAAACTATCAATTTCATAATGCCCGTATCGATCTGATGCTGGTATTTATTTTGGTATCGATACTAAGATCAACACACCCACCCTTAAGGTGTATTTTCACGAGTTCTTTGACTATCTTTATAAAATATACAGTATTTGACTATCATAATCAGCTTAACTGTTGTAAAGACAGCAGTATTTTAACAGTCTATGTCAGCTGCTCTGCAGTTTAGGCAAAATGATGAAAGCACAGTTCAGTTCAGCCACTTTTTTTGCGTAAACATGCCCACAAAGTTCTGCAA